>NC_044559.1:28639598-28877782 GCF_007565055.1 Rhinopithecus roxellana
GTTTTCAACAATACATTCTGAATGATACGTATTTGCTGATGTTGGATATGCTACGCTATATTTAGATCAATAAAGTCCAGAGACCTTTCTGTTATAACAAATACTCATTTTGGAGATTTGAGAAAACAGAGACTATTAGGGCCAACTTGGGCTATATTCTAAAATGTGATGAATTTAAAGATGCAAATGGACTCCTCGGCCAGGATGTGCCCTATCAGTCTCCCGTGGGCACATCTCTGAGGCAGGTCTTTGCCAAGTAGCCAAATTTGCATGAGAAGAGCCAGGGCAGCCCGTTGTGAATATGCAAAAATCTCAGGCACAGTGGCGCATCTTTGACATGTCAGGGAAATGTTCTCACGCGGTGAATGAAATCTCCTGGGAGGGCCATAAATCCTGTGCAACAAATTATACACTAACAGGTTCTTAGGGGAATTCAAATAAATCCTCGCAACCGCTTAGCAGGTAATCTCCAGATCAGATTCCCATTTTTCTTAAGAGCAAAATAATATATGGCTTCTTATACTCTCCCAGTGAAATGCTATATATCAAAGATATGAATTTAGTCGAAATATTGATCGTAAGCCAAAGTGAAACTAAGGGAAAGTTTAATGCTTTTCACCACAAAAGAGAGGGATGAGGGGAATGTGCATCAAATGTGCTTTATAAAGTGAAGCATTCTGGAGGAGAGGAGTGGAAAAATCCAGAGACCCGAGGTCTTCCTAATGTTGTCAAGTTAAGGAAAAACTCAGAATTGGCTGCACAGTCCCGCACTTGCTCAGCAGGTTGCCATGGAGAGCAGCCCTTGCAATGAACAGACATGAGATGGACCCGCCTACAAGGGAACTATCTTCACACTGCGTGAATCCTTTCCGGTGAGTTTTACTGCATTGCAGATCACACGTGACAGTACCGGGGTTCCATCTGGTGTCTTTCAGGGAGATACTGCTATGGGAGGCCAAGATTTGGTGGAATATGAGGACACGCTTGTGTGTATCTCGGTTAGTGGAGAGCTGAGCAAGTTTCCAAAAAGTTAGATGAAGGCAGATTATATCAATGGGAAATTCGAGTTCTCATTGCCTTTTACTGGTGACGAAAGCTCAGGACAAGCATAATCACGAAAGTTATCTTTCTTTTCCACCTCAGTTTACCAAACCAAATCAACCCTCCCCAAGCTCTCCTTGTAGCATCTATGAACCTCATGTGTCACAGGGGAAACACTTGTAAAACAAAGTCTTTATTTTTTAAAGAGCCTTCCAAAGCCCATTTATTATTCAGTCATCTGTATGCTATCTAGAATTTATGAGTGAGATGCATTTCTGGCTGAAGCTAAGAAGGAAACCTCAACAGAAATGCTGCACAAAAAACGTATATACACATGGGTGGCTCTGATTTTTATTTTTAATATTTGAAGCATGACAAACGATCCCACAATTGCTGTCCATTGGCTTGAGTTGCTAGATGTGACTTATCAGACACCCACAGCCAAAGTCCTAGGTAAACCAAAGTAGCTTTTCTAAATAGGGCATTACTTATTTATTTGGGGGATTTATAAAAATGTAGCCATCATGCAGAGCCTCTAGGTGCATGAATAATGCAAAAGTACAAAACATTAAGAAACAGAAACAAACAGAAGCTAGACGCATAGTTTCATTTCTCTCAACAGACAGAAACCACTGTTTTGATCAATACATTGAATTACAAAGAGGAATTGCTAAAAAATGCAAATGGGAATTTAACAGGACATAAAAGATTTGGTCATCAAACGAATGCTTTCCTGCCATCTTGCATGCATGGTGGTAGGAATGGGTGTCTGGGGAGTGGAAGCTACTGTTGGAACAAGTGACAAAGCTGTTGAGTTTTGTCGTGAAGGGGCACCAGGGGGACAGTGGCCTGGCCACAGGAAAGGCAAGAACACAGATTTTTCAGAGAAGACGGCGTGGCCCAGTGCTATCTTCCCCATGTGGTCTTAGGAACTTAAATCTCAAACTCTGGTTCCTTCTTGCACGTGGCCGTTCCATGTCCATCTCCTGGCACCCCGATGGAGACTGCCAGTGTTTACAACCCATGAATCTTGTTCTTGTAACTCCGTGGCTGGGCCATTTCTGGCAGCTCTAATCCTGACGACTTGAATGAGTGTTTTGATCAATTTCTTTTTCCTCTTGGGCGTTAATCTCGAGCCCTGTTTGGTTTGAATCACTGGTGGCCCTGATTTGTCAGTGTTTTAGATGACATTTCTTCAGCTTCTTTCTCAAAACTCAACTCTCCCACTGAAAAAGCTAGACCCCTCTGTTGTTTTCCAGGCCTATAGGAAGGACAGGATGGTGGTTATTTGCATGCTCCCGAAGAGGGTAGAAAGAGAAAAAAGAGAAGAACAATGACTCTTCCTGCTTTACGAGACCGTTTGTAAATGTTGATAAGAGACAAGGAATTTAGCCACTAAGACCTACATACAAAAGAGATATTGCTCAAACACAAGGTAATTACACAAACAGTGTCTATACTCACTAGCAAGAGAAATTTCACTTAGTGTAGAAAGCCCCGTAGGCTGCTCATTAGTGCTTTTTTTTTTCTTTTAATAAATATTTTTATTAATATGTTAGAGTTGTACATAGTTATGGGGTACCTGTGATTTTTGATGCATATGTATAATGTAGAATTATCAAATCAGGATAATTAGAATATCCATCAGGTCAAGCATTTTTCTTTGCTTTGTGTTGGGAACATTACAATTATTCTCATTAGCAATTTTGAAACCTACAAAAAATTATTGTTAACCACAATTTCCCCACTTTACTATTAAATACTAGAATGTATTCTTTCTATTTAACTGTATTTTTGTATCCATTAACCAATTTCTCTTCATCCCTCTCCCATACCCTTCCCAGCCTCTGATGAACAACATTCTACACTCTAACTCCATGAAATCTACTTTTTCAGTTTTCACATAATAACGAGAACATACTTGTCATTTGCAGGGTGAAACTGGGTGTCATTAGTGCTTTTTAAGGCTATCCTTTAGGCTGGTTAAAACACCATCAGTGGAATATCAGGCTGGCATTCTGCAGCAATCCAGTGGAACTAACATCTGTGCTTCAGGAAAGACAGATATTCATGGTCCTGAACTCACTGGGGCTCTTAGAGAAAGGATCATTAGTGTCAGGCCTGAGAAGAGATGCTGAGTTTTAAGATGTGAATTGTAGACCTTTACCTATCTTCTTCTTTTTTTATTTAATTTTATTTTATAAAAATGTCCGTACTGTTCACAATAGCCAAGTCTTGGAACCAACCCAAATATCCGTCAATGATGGACTGGAAAAAGAAAATGTGGCACATATACACCGTGGAATGCTATGCAGCCATAAAAAAGGATGAGTTCATGTCCTTTGCAGGGACATGGATAAAACTGGAAATGATCATTCTTAGCAAAGTAACACAAGAAGAGAAAACCAAACACCGCATGTTCTCATTCATAAGTGGGAGTTGAACAATGAGAACACATGTACACAGGGCAGGGAACATCACACACCGGGGCCGGTCAGGGGGTGGGAATCTGGAGGAAGGATATCATTAGGAGAAACACCTAATGTAAATGACGAGTTGATGGGTGCAGCAAACCAACATGGCACATGTATATCTATGTAACAAACCTACACGTTGTGCACATGTACCCCAGAACTTAAAGTGTAATAATAATTTTTTTAAAAAAGACCCTAAAGTGTAAAAATATGAAAAAAAATTCTAAAATCACTGGAAAACAGGGTTTTATAGAAAAGCCAAACCCTTTAACATGTCTGAGGCTGTGAGACAGTGAGAACAGGCCATGGGGAAACCCGGTGACCCCAGCAAGTCTTGGCAAGGGTCCACCAAGGTGCATGGTAGATGGATATCCCCCAGAATCCCAGGACCTGCCACCCTCCAGGCTCACAGCAGCAGGAACCAGGTGGGTGCTCAGCTCTGGACACATGGAGGCTGGCCCCTGCTCCTAGCCTTGTCCTCATTCACAGTTGATCCCACCAAACCCAGCTCAGCAAAACCAACAATGCGTGCCGTAGCCGTGTTGTGGGGTGCAGGGAATGACAGAAACCCAGCTAACACTGGATGCCAGCTAATATGGAAGAGAAAAGTCTGAAAGATTCTAGCAAAGAAGGTTTTATTGCCATGCTTAGCCTTCCTGGTAAAATCTGTGATTTTCCACCTGACAACCACAGGTCAGCCTCAAAACACGTAACTTTAAGGTCTCATTGCCAAAAGTTAGACAAGATTCAGGGTCCAGATCAGGGAGTCAGGAATACACTGAAAGTTTCTGAAAACTCTGACAGATGTCTGCACATAGAGTGACTAAGTTTATTCCTAGGATTCATTAATGTAGACAAATGAGGGTTTGCTGCTGTGGGTTTCTAATCAGGATAATAGCCTTTGATAAAGAAGAGGTATACAGCCTAGCTATTTTCCTGTTGTGCATAAATGCTGGAGCACAGTACCATTGCAGAGCATGGTCGTGAATTATAAGAACGCAGCACACAGGAGGTGCCCAGTTAATGTCTGTGGAATGACAGACACCTGAATTTAAAAATGTGCTCTTGAGGGTATGGTCTTTGCGCATTCGTCATGGCAGGTGCAGCTCTGGCCAGCACCGGCACTGTTAGATTCTGAGTAGAAGGAGGGGCGGCGAAGGCCGGTGAGAAGGCAGTAATGGGAACACACCCTGACCCCTTGGGATCAGCACACATGTGGAGGTCCCACAGAGGACAGCAGGGACCCCTGGCTTTTTGGTGGCTGTATTTCTCAGGCTCACAGTTGGACCTCCAATTAAGTACAAGAAAATTGAGACAATATGAATGTCCTCTTCTTTTTGGTCTGATAGAGTTTAACATGATCTTTGACAAATTCACTGCACATTTCTCAACTGTATAAATGCAGATGTCTCCCTACAAATGAGCAGACAGAAACCACCAAATTTGTGGAAAGATATGCATCTTCATAAAAATAAAATGGGAAGTTTCAGGTATAGTTTTTTTTTTAGATATTAATTTATATCTTGAAAAAAATGTGAGCAAAAAACCAGCAACTCCCTGAAATTTGTATTCTCATCGAGATTTGTGATTGCATTGCCTCAAAACAGGCAATCTCAGTTTAGCAAATAACACTTTTAGGTAAAACATCTGATTTCTGAATTAAAACAGTTGATTATTTACTGCATAATGAGACAGTTGCAGTTATAGAAATTATTCACAAACCCCACAGTAACAGATAAAGAAATAGACATTATGAATGACCTGAGAGGAAAATTTCTCAAAATTCTCATTTGAGGGATGGCTGACATACGAAAGAAATGGCATTGGGTGTTTACCTGGTGAAATACAAAAGTCATTCTCAAAGAAAGGTTGTTAATGTTTTATAAATATAACTATAGATGTCATTAATGTTTATGTTTATTTTAACCTACATTATGCTTATGTAAATAGATAAATGTAAAAACAAAATATAAAATGTACATATAAATACAAAATAATTGTAACATTTACATTACATTTATGTAAATATAGGTGCAATTTTAAAAGTAGATTTTATGCAAGTATAATTATTAAAAAAATATGTTACTGAGCTATATTGATGATCTATGTGTCAATAGCTCAAGTCATTCCAAAGGCATTTGCAAGCATGTTGATGGGAAGTGAGAAACCCAAGGACAAAGTTTTGTACATGGGGGAGTTAACATGAGAGTAGTTAATATTCTTGATGTAGAGAAGAGGACTTTCAACACGCTTTACATAATTTTAGAATAAAAAGAAACTGCAAATAACTTAATTGCAAATAACTTGAGAAAAAAACAAAAAGTACGGGGAGGCTTGAGAAATGCATCAGAACATCGGAAAGTACAAGAATTAATAGTGAGAAAGTGTGAAATGATGAAGCAAACAATCTTAATTATGATGACTGTCAAGATATACCGAGAATATCCATTTTCATGATATTAAAAGGCAATTCTCTCATATTGACTGAGAAGCACAATGTATTATTTATAAAGAAATCTAAGAAAACAAGGCAAGGAAGTGATAAAAATTTAAAAACTGGTAAATATATACTGTGCATGTGTAAATAAAACAATTCACGGATTTAAATAAATTGGAAAAAGCTGAATTCAAAGCAAAAAAAAGTCATCTCCATTGAAAATAAAACACTTGTAAATATTTACTTACTAAATACCATAGTATCAACAAGAACTGTTAAAAAATTAAGCTATGATTATAATGGAAGCTCTCTTTTACTGACAAATCTAGAAAATAAACCATGTAATCTGATTCTAGACAACTGAAGTAATGTAGTTACTAGGCTAAATTCAATAGATGGATATAAAACATTGTTCATGGTAATAAGAATACAATTTCTTTCCAAATGTATTTGGAACATAAACAAAATATAGACTCAAAAAAAATGCATGAAATATCTCAAAGTATAAAGTGTATGCAGAAACCACTGCTCAACTATACTAAAGCTAGCAATTAACAAAAAAAGAACCAATTCACAAAATTTTGAAAAAAAACCCTACAATTCTTGATTCAATGAGAAAACAGCAATTACAATTTTATACAAAGTAGAAACTAAGTATAATACTATGTTTCAAACACATGCTATCCAGTAAATGTTGTACTCCAAATAAAATTCATATTTAGAAATATTTTTATTAAGCTGCAAAGAACATATAATAATAAACTTTTTTCTATGGGAAGCAGAGCAAGTAATGCTAGGAGATATGGAAAAGAAAATGTATCAGAAATTAACTTAAATAGAAGACAGAAAGCACCACAATGAATAGAAGACTTTAACAGATGATTTTTGAGAAACAATCAAAAAGGTACATGTACACAGACTGAAAAGACAATCCACGAAGGTTAGCTAAAAATAAAAAACAAAATCCACGTGCAACATTAAGATTAAGAAAGGAGATATAATGAAAGATGAAGAAAACTTAAATAATTAAAGGAAATTCAGTGTAAAATTCCAGGTAATAATTTTTATTTTTATTGTCAAAGAAAAGTTTTTAAAAATATGTTTAGTTAAACCATTTCATGGTAAAATTCTTCCTTTTTTCTTATTTTTTTGATGGACATTATATCAATTTTACAGAGAAGTTTCATGTAAGTGCCACAAAGCTTCCTAGTTCCTGAACCATTTGAGCGTAACTTGGCCCCAAAAACACCCTCAATTTTTTTACATATGTATTTTACAAACAACTGCTATCTATCTGTCTACTCATCTATCTATTACCTGTTCTGTCACCCATCTATCTGTCTTCTATCGATTCATCATCTATCAGTCTATCTATCATCTACAGATACTCTACATTTCTCTGTCTCTCCCTCTCCCTCTCTCTCTCTTCTCCATCTATCTATCTATCTATCTATCTATCTATCTATCTATCTATCTAAGCTATCCTTTGTGAGCTGTGTGGGTAGCTAGCTATCAATAAATCTATATATCTGTACATAAATGTATACACATATAGAAATATACGTGTCTATCTATCATCTATGTATCTATCTATCTATTCTATCTCTCCATCCATCATATCATCTATTCTATCTATTCTATCATCTCTACCATCTTTATCCATTCTATCTGTCCATCTATTATCTATTCTATCTGTCATCTATTTCTATTTTTCTATCATTCCTATCATCTATACTTATCTGTTATCTATTTATCCATCATCTATCTAGCCATCTATTTATCACCAACTATCTATTATCTCTATTCATTCATTCACCATCTATTATATTTATCTAACATCTATGTTTTTCTATTATCTATATCTATCTATAATCCATATGTCATCTACCTACCTACCTGTTTATTTATTTATAATCTATCAGTGTATCTATTATCTATTCCATCACCCATCTATTATCTATCAATTTGTTTATTTATAATCTATCAGTCTATTTATCATCTATCTATTCTATCATCTATCCATCTATTATCTATGGATCTATTTATTGTCTATTATTTAGAATTTGTCAGTCTGTCTTCTATCTAGTCTATCATCAATGTATTATCTAATTATTATCTATCTATCCCTCTAGTATCTATGGATCTATTTATTTATAATATATTAATCTATCATTTATCTATTCTATCACCTATCTATCTATTATCTATGCATCTGTCTATTATCTATCAATCTATAGGACCCACAGCCTGTGCGAAGCCAGAGCTGGGTCCTATCCCACTTGATTGCTTCAGCTCCAAAGCTCTTCCCTGGTCGCCCTTACTCCAGGCCACTCTCTTCAACCTCCTCTGGTTCTGATACCCTGCCAGGTGCCCTTATTCTGAGACCAACCCCCTGCGGTTGCCTTTCCACCCTTCTTGGGATCTGATGGCCTGCACGAGACATCCACCTTTCATGCAAATGCCCTGTTTACCTGCCTAAGTCCCACAGCCACATGGACTCCCCCTTGCATTCCCTGCTTCTGTCCTGGCTCTGGGTTCTCACGCTCCTCACCTTGGTTGCCACCCTACGCCTTACTTGGCCTTGACTTGTGGCTTTTGAGTCTAAATGTTGGAGAGGGGAGCAGAAGATAGAGAAGGACAGGGAAAGGGCAGTGGAAGAGGAAAGATAAATACAAAGACAGGAAGAGAGGAAGTCAATTCTGCTAAGCAAAGGAAACTTTTTGAAAGTGCTATAAATAGTTAAGCATTTGTCCGTGGTGCAGAGAAACAAGAGATTCACTAATTCATGTTAAAAGCTAAGGTAGCAAGATAGTAATTCTGAAATGTTACTTTAGATTTTTCTAAAAATTGCCCCTCTCTGCAGAGAGGACATGAAAGCCAGTTCTGAGCACAGGAGAGAAGGTTGGCGAAAACTCGTGCAGTGTTCAGAGGCATGTGGGGTGTTCTTTCTCCTGTTTCCCCTTGGACTAAGGGGCTTGAAACTAGGGGATGTGGAGAAAAGCTGACGACCCAGAAAAGAGCTCTGGGACCACTTCAAATAACACTGTTTATTTACACAGAAATTATAGAACTGACTCGAGCCCAGAATCTGTGCACTGTGCCATGTCACCAGCATAGCCGGCTCTCCTGTCCTTCCCTATAATCTTCCGGGGGCCTGATTCCCGAATTCCTAAGCAGGGCTGATCACATGGGAGTTTTCAGGAAGGGCTGGATGTCCTGGGATTTTTCTGTGGCTGATTCATGTGGTGTTTTTTTTTTTTTTTTTTTTTTTTTTTGTTCCGGGCATCCTTCTGATTAAAACTAATAAATCACAGCTTGTTTAAGTGACAGTGATGGTTGGGTTGTAGTTTTTGCTTCAGGGAAATCTGTTATGGAGAAAATCAATTCACATTGTCTGGAAGAAAAGGAATAGGTCAAACACCAAGACAGGGACAAAATCCTTTAGCAGCTAGTTTGTCGCTGACATTGTCTGGAGGTGCCTTCACTGTGCTCTAGTGGACACAGTGTCTAGTGGACAGTGTCTAGAGGACACCTGTCTCTTTATTGACACTTTTTTTCCAGAGTTTTCCAAAGTGATTATCATTTTTCTCCCATGGGAGGAGGAAGGGCCACTTTCTCCTTGTTCCTGGAAGACCTTTCTTTCTCCTTCCTACGTCTTCCAGCTTTGATGATCATAGCATCAGGCTCTATTGCCTCTTCAGCGTTTTATAATCCCCTAATTTCCCAATGATCTTGGCATCCAGTGTAACTCTCTCCAAGACCCCTGCTGTTTTAATTCTCTTAGTTTCAGTACACATGAAGGAGGTCTTCAAAACATGGTGGCCTCCATTCCTGGAGCTCCTCCAGCTGTCTTGTCCTGGATCCCACCTCTTCCGTCACCATGCAAGGAACCTTTGACAGCAGCTCCTGCCTCTCCAGCTTGAGGGCCATGGGCCAGGCATCCTTCCCTCCTATGGTGCCTCCAGCCCATGGAACCCATGGCGCTTTTATTTTCTGCCATTTCTTGGTGCTCTTCTCTGCTCTAGGTACAGCTTTCCCCTCCTAAGCTGAGAGTCCATTATCAGTTGTTACCTTGATTCTCTTGGCCCCTCTATCTCTTCATTTGCTTGTTTCTACTTGTGCCCTTCTACAGGGGCAAAACGCCTGGCCCAGTATGCTTCATCTGAACTGCAGAACATGGAAAATGATTCTATGGCCATTTTTTTTTTTACTGTCTTGAGCATGGTACACAACCAGAATCATTGTCAATGCAGAGAAGAGCAGTGAATTCAGTGGGACCTGAGCAGAGAGGCATTGTTAAGATGATGCTTTAAAACCTAAGATCGCCAGGCATTGTGGCTCATGCCTGTAATCTGAGCAGTTTGGGAGGCCGAGGCAGGTGGATCACAAGGTCAGGAATTCAAGTCCAACCTGGCCAAGATAGTGAAACCCCATCTCTACTAAAAATACAAAAATTAGCCAGGCATGGTGGTGCATGCCTGTAATCCCACCTAATTGGGAGGTTCAGGCAGGAGAATCGCTTGAACCACAGAGGCAGAGGTTGCAGTGAGCTGAGATCATGCCGCTGCACTCCAGCCTGGATGACAGAGCGAGACTCTGGCTCAAAAAACAAAACAAAACAAAAACCTAAGATCACCGTGCCGCTGAAAGCCTTGCAGCCTTCCTGCCTCACTCTGAGAGGAAGCCTGAGCCCTTGCAATGGCTTACGGTGATAACACGACTTGCCCCCAACACCCCAAACCCTTTCATCTTACCCTGCACCACCCTTCCTCATGTTCTCATCTCATGCTACATAGGCCAACGGGTCAACTGCACTCCTGGCCTGGTGCTTTGCCGTCCTGCCGCTTTGCCTAGGAAGCTCTTCCCCACATACCTGCATGGGTCGCTGTCTCCCATCCTCAAGTCTGACCAGTTCTCATGTGCCCAGCGAGGATCCCCTGGCTGTCCCGTGGTGAGGGCCTCTCCCCTTTGCCCTTCACTCCCCATGCATGCCCTGCCCATCCTCTACTTTTCAATTTTCATTTGGCCTGATTGTCTTTCAACAGACCACGTGTTTCTTTATTATGCTTATGCTTTATTTTCCCGTATCCTACAGCTGGGTTGTGGTCCCATGTGGGCAGGAGTCTGTCTGTTGTACTCATGGCTACATCTTAAGAACTCACAGGAGTTCTTCTGAGAGCTGATGAAGAACTGTTTATTTGATGCATGAAGAAAAGAGAACATGTATTTCAAAGAAGAGGCCTCTGTGGCCCGCTCAAATCACACCTGTTCAGTGATGAAAGATATGACACGTTAGTACATGGAGTGTGACCCATGTGACAGGTTAGTGTGTTGAGTATTTCCCATGTAACATGTTAGTGTGTGAACCATGATCCATGTGACAGGTTAGCATGTGGGATGTTTCCCATGTGACAAGTTAGTGTGTGGAGTGTGACCCATGTGACAGGTTAGTGTGTGGACTGTGACCCGTGACATCTTAATATGTGGAGTGTGACCTATGTGTCATGCTAGTGTGTGGAGTATTTACCATGTGACATGTTAGCATGTGGAGTGTGATCCATGTAACAGATTAATATGGGGAGTGTGACTCATGTGACATGCTTGTGGTGTGTCTCCATGTGACACACTAGCATGTGAAGTGTGACCCATGTGACATGTTTGTGGTGTGCCTCCATGTGACATGTTAATATGTGGAGCATGACCCATGTGACGTGTTTGTGGTGTGCCTCCATGTGACACACTAGTATGTGAAGTGTGACCCATGTGACATGTTTGTGGTGTGTCTCCATGTGATGTGTTAATATGTGGAGCGTGCCCCATGTGACATGTTTGTGGTGTGTCTCCATGTGATGTATTAATATGTGGAGTGTGATCCCTGTGAGCGTTCCTAAAGTCCGTCTGGGAATGCGGACCCAGGAAGCACTATTTAAAAATAATTTCCGAGGTAATTGGATAGAGCCTGTCCCTTCACTCTCTCCCAAGCCGCAGATAAAATGGCTTTGGGGTAATATATATGCAGGCTTCTTGTGTAACTTCAACCTTCTTCCCCTGTCTTTGAGCCTGGCTACAGCCGACGCCACCTTGGAGCCCAGCTCCTCTGTGAAATCTGCCTGGAGGAACCACAGCACTGTCTCCTTCTTCAAAGCCCCCTTAGGGTTTTTGCTTTTTACTGATCACGCAGCACTTAGGACATTTCGTCTTGTGTTATCATTCTTATAAATAGTCTTTGTCCTCAATATCTTGTGTATGCTTCTCTTTGTGTTTTTGTATCCCAAATATCCAGCAGCCAATAAACTTGTGATGATGATGAAAACTGGAAAAAATAGTGAGAAAAATGGAAAGAAAGGATCGCAGATCAAACATGACTTAGAAATGAGATACAATCCATGCTCGTCTCTGATCCAGGTCAGTTTGTGCTTTTCTGGGTGGAGAGTTGCTGTGGATGGGAAGACAGAGAAGAAAGCTCATCTAGGGCGGGGATGGCGAGGGCAGTGGGGGGCAGAGGGAAGAAGGCCAGAAACCCACAGGCTAATTTATGGGGAAGATGGAGGATGCTTAGTGTAGTGGATCTTCAGAAATGTAAATGGCAGTGGGATAAATAAGTGTATATTTGAGGCTGCGGAAAGACACCCTCTGAAGCTAATGACAACATAATGATCAAAGATAACAGGGTGGTCTGAACAAGCTAACAGCCCGCATCTCTACAGTGACAGCCTCTCCTGTCGCTGCTGAGGAGCTCCAGAATTAATCTGGACAAAATTCTGGTAAAAAAATTGATTAAAGTAGAGAATGACTCTGCTTTCTTTCTCTTTCTTGCTTTATTCCATTTGCCGGGTTGAACAAAAAAAGCCTCATATACAAATCCCCAATTCGCACAGGAACTCGTAGTGTAAGTAATGTCTTCACTTCTCTAAGCCTATTATTAGGGTGAGCGAGCCTGTCAGGGGAGTTAAAAATGCCTAATTTGTGATGGAACATTTTTTCCCCTGCACAATATCACGTCATATGGCCACACACTGGGTACAATACACCTCTGATTAGGAGCAAACCTCTGGCTGATTGATCATGATATTAAGCAAATATTACTACAGATAGGGCGGATCTCATCAGATCCCGAACTCCTAGCGCACCCACCCTTTGTATCAGTCACTCAGCAATTGATTTTGTACTTTCTTGTGATAGCTCCAGTGTTTTGGGGGTAAATAGCTTTTTTAAAAAATTAGAGACAGCATCTTGCTCTGTAGCCCAGGCTGGAGTGCAGTGGTGCAATCATAGCTCACTGCAGCCTCAAACTGCAGGGCTCAAGAAATCCTCTCACCTCAGCCTCCCAAGTCGCTGAGACTATAGGTGTGCACCACCATGCCTGGTTACCTTGACCATTTGTGTAGAGAAGGGGCTTCCCCATGTTGCTTAGGCTGGCCTCAAACTTCTGTATGCAAGTGATTCTCCCACCTCAGCCTCTTTAGTAGCTGGGACAACAGGTGCATGCCACCACTCTTGGTTAATTGAAAATGTTTTTGTAGAGATGAGATCTCTTTCTGTTTCCCAAGTTGGTCTCAAACTCGTGGCCTCAAGCAATCCTCCTGCCTTGGCTCAAATAGCTTTTTGAAATCTCTCTGTTTTAAAAGCACATCATATGTTTGTACCTTGCACCTCAGCTGTTGAAGGTTTTGAGAATCAGAGCTACTGATGGGCATCTCTCAGTTTTACATACTACCAGCCTTCCTAAATCACGGAAACTCAGGAGTCTAATGAAGAGACGTAGAGCCATCACCAAACTCTAATAGAACATTCATCCAACTAACAAACAAACACATTTGCTATTGTAGGGAAGTGGTTTGTGCTTCTCACACACTCCCAGGGCTCCTCTGAACAGTTCTGGGTGTTTCAGCCTCACTCTAATGCCCAACACCTGCATCTTTGGTGAAACGCTATGCTGAGGTTGCTGGAACCCCATTTGTCCATTTGTGCGGCAGAAGCAGGTGTCAGGGAATCAATAAGCCCTTGCCTATAACAGGGATGCACATCTGTTCAGTGAATCACCTCCTTCCTGCATCTTTTGCCAGAATTCTGAGCTATGTATTTTTCTTGGTTTTCCAGTTTCCCTGTAAGATTAAGCATCAGCTGCCCATGGCCTTAATGATGCAGCCCTAAGTGGCTGCCTTCCCTGCCTTAGTCACTTCCTTTTTTCCTGGTGTCCCTGCACCTTCCAATACGCTCTGGGCAGTCCCTCTTCATCTCAGGGCTTGCTTCTCGGGAGAACCTCACCTAGATAATAGACACTGATGTGGTCCTAGGAGCCAGTCCTGGGCTGGACTCTAGGGTTGGGGCATCTGCATGTCCAACAGCATCTCAGTGGTTGATAGGCTGTGGTCATCCATGATTGGTGCATTAATAAAATTACTTAGTCCACTCAGGCCACCACAACAGAATACTGCAGACTGGGTGGATTAAATGACAGGCATTTATTTCTCAGAGGTTTAGAGGCAGGACGTCTGAGATCAAGGCGCCAGCATATTTGACTCCTGGAGAGGGCTCTTCCTGCCTGCAGATGGCTGCCCTCCTGCTGCATCCTTCCTCACTGCGTCCTCACATGGCCTTTCCTGGGGGCATATGCCTGGGAGACTGAGATCTCTTTGTCATCCTCTTCTTTTAAGACCGTCAGTCCCATCTCCGGCCCCTGCTCACATGACCTCATCCAAACTCTCGAAGGCCCAGCTCAACAGCCCATCACATGAGGGTTAGAGCTTCAAGTCTGAGTAGGTCTGGAGGGCACAAGAGGGCCGGAAGACCAGACGGCCCGAGCCCATTCCACCTCCCTTGGTGGGATGGACGCTTCTCCATCAGCCTGCATCTGTGTTCCTCAGACCAGCGAATGGAGAGGAAACATTTGGACCTTGTTCACAGTGGATTTGTTCCATTACCGGAGAACCTAAAAATGGGCTCCAACTGTCCATTAGCCCATTTGGGGTGGCTCCAAAAGGCAAGGATGAGGTAAAATTTAAGTGGGTGGGACATTGTCTTAAACCATCAATTTGTCCTCAACTTCTTTGGAGGGAATCGTGGCTGGAGGTAAAGATGGGTCTTTAGAGAGAGAGATGATGGCTTGGCTGTGAATAAGAATCCCAGGAGCAAGACTGGCAGATCTGAGCAACGACCTCTGGGGCAACCACATGCTTGGAGTTAAGGGTGACCCAAACCCAAAGGTCTTTGAGCCTCACATTGATGTCTCCCAGATGACGTGCGCTCTGCAGAGGGAAGAAATGACTCATCCAGGGAAAGTTTATCCAACTTGTCTCTAGAGCATGGTGGGCTCAAGAATGGCACAGCCACGGCTGCGTAGACGGCCACTGTGCATGGCTCCCCTCGCATGACTTCTGCTCCTCCAATGGATTCAGGGATGGCCCCTGCTGAGTGCCCTCAAGGGGTCCTTCATGAGGTGGTAGCATGTCGAGGATACCAAGCACTTTCCATCATGGGGCTATGAGGGCTTTGCCCTTCCTGGGGCTGATGGACACCCTGGGCACTGCCCTGTACTTGCAGCCTGCAGGGAGGTGGCCAACGCCTTCAGCGCAGCCTCACAGATTGCACTGTTGTCATGCGATTCTGTGTCTCATAGCTTCGGATAAAGAACCCGCTGCATCAATTTCCCATTGCTGCTGTAACAAATTACTGCAAACTTGGTGGCTTAAAACAGCACTTTTTTTTTTTTCTTGCATTATTGTCTCAGGGTTTTGTAGATGGGAAGCGTGAAAGGGCTCTCACCA
Source organism: Rhinopithecus roxellana (assembly GCF_007565055.1). Lineage (NCBI taxonomy): Eukaryota > Metazoa > Chordata > Mammalia > Primates > Cercopithecidae > Rhinopithecus > Rhinopithecus roxellana. Next base: position 28,655,318 of record NC_044559.1, read on the forward strand.
GGCTAAAACTAAAGTGCTGGTAGGGTTTGTTTCTTCTGGAAGCTCTCCGGGAAAATCCGTCTCCTTGTCTTTCCCACCTTCTGGAAGCCACCTATGTTCCTGGGCTCACAGTCCCTTCTTCTATCTTCGAAGCCAGTGCCAGCGCCAGCCTGTCCAGCCTTTCCCGTGCTGCGTCACTCTGGTGCTGACTCTCCTGCCGTCCTCTTCGCTTACGCTAACCCTTGGGATTACACCATGGCCCACCTGGAAAATCCAGGTTAACCTCCCTATTTTAAATGCATTGACAACTATAATCCTTCCTTGCTTGTAACAAGGTACTTTGGGTTCTAGGGACATTTTATAAATGAATAAACTGAGATTCACAGTGGGTACTAACTTGCCCAAGACATTTTTTGGGGTGCATCACTCTGCCTTTGATACCAGTTCATGGTGCAGAGGTTGTAACAATCAGACAGCCCATTGGCATTGCCACATGCTGCAATGTTGGAAAGCACCGAGCTAGCGGACATCCGTGTAGACTCCCAGAGAGGCACGAAGTCTCCAGCTCGGCATGACAGCTGGAAGGGCTGCAGCATCCCTCAAGGGTCTGTGCACATCTCCTAACTGGAGGAAAGCCGCTCGTTGGTAACAAGTGGTAAAAAGAAGCCCCCTCATCAGGATCCTGAACAACCTGATTGGAAATCTTGGACTCCCATTTTTGGAGCATGGGCTTTGCTCACCTGAAGGTCCTGATTCCCAAGAGAAGGGAATTTTTCAAGCAGGGGTCTCGTGACTGTGACATGAAGGCTGCATTGATGGCGGCAGGACTTCACCTATGGGACTTTTCATGGTTTCCAATATGTAGACAAAAAAGAGATCATTCTGCTAGTGAAGACAATGTAGGATTACCACTCGCTGTGTGGGTGGGAGGGCATGTCTGGAGACTCACCGGTTCCCAGAGGGGCTTTTTGTGGCATCCAAGTCCAGTAAACACTGAGTGAGAAACTGCAGCAGCCATCAACCTGACAAAGGCCCCGACCAGGGTGTCGACCCTTCAGGCATGAGGGACTGGGCTTTTCCTGTTGGTCATGTAACTGCCACCAGCCAACATGCTGACCGAGGGTGAGGGGGTGTCTCTGGAATGGGTGGAAGAAAGAGAAGCTCCACGTAAATGATCACCTTTGGACCAATGGCGTCATGAGCTGGTCTCACTACAACTCCTATAAAACTGTCTTTTCTTCTTTTTTAATTTCTTGTAAGAATTGGGACTAACCACCACCTGGAGGAGAAGGCAGACTGACAAGGGAATAACCAGGTGTGAGGAGAGGGAGAGTTCGCATCATGGCTACTGCTTTTCTGTCGGGACTCAGGCCCACTGGCCGCTGCCAGGAAAGTCGGCTGCCCCTGAGGCCAGCACCATCGTCCCCAGGGGCTGCCCTCGGGGTGCTGGGCCCTCTCTTGCTGGACACCCACCCCCTACACTCATCTAGTGACAGATGAGCTTGGGGTTAAAAGTTTCCTGGGCACTGGGCCACCATAACTGTGACCCACATTTCATATCATTTCTGAGAGCTTCCCTGCAGGATGAACTTCAGTGGCTTTCGCTGGTGTCGGGTTTAACATGCACTCATTATCGGGAGCCTCACTTCTCCACATCCTGTGTCCGCTCCCATGCAGATGCTCCTGCACATGCAAAACAACACGCGTGCACTCCACCCGGGGGCAGTTCAACACACGTGCTCTCCACCAGCGGCAGCTCAACACACGTGCTCTCCACCGGGGCAGCTCAACACGCGTGCTCTCCACCCGGGGGCAGCTCCACACGCGTGCACTCCACCCGGGGGCAGCTCCACACGCGTGCACTCCACCCGGGGGCAGCTCCACACGCGTGCACTCCACCCGGGGGCAGCTCCACACGCGTGCACTCCACCCGGGGGCAGCTCAACACGCGTGCACTCCACCCGGGGGCAGCTCAACACGCGTGCTCTCCACCCGGGGGCAGCTCAACACGCGTGCACTCCACCCGGGGGCAGCTCAACACGCGTGCTCTCCACCCGGGGGCAGCTCAACACGCGTGCTCTCCACCCGGGGGCAGCTCAACACGTGTGCACTGCACCTGATGCTCCCCTCTCACACCCTCCCCAACATGGCTTACTGTAACCCTCTGAGCCTATTGACTTCATCTTGTTGACAATGGATGAGGCTTCCAAGGAAGTCATTATGTCTTGAGATAAGGTCACCTCAGGGAAGCCAAATGAAATCATCCCATCGGCTGGTGAACTATATGCTGATTAAAATTAAGTAACATAACAGGCCCCACGTGATTTATTCCTTTAAATATACTGTAATTTCCCCTGTGCTTTGAATCACATCATCCTCCTTTTCTCTCGAGAAGAGACGCCATGCCTTCATCCAAGTCTTTGATTTCTTCATTGAAGAGCTGCAACCAGGTCACAAAATAGGTCAATTTTTAAAATATATGTCTTATAGGTCAGATTTACTTTAAAAAGGCAAAATTGAGGTCAGATGCATGAGTCATCATGCAGCTTTTTACTTTTGAATTCTGCCTCTAAGAATGAGGCAACCTACTTCTCAAAACAAATGTATCTGCATGGAAAAATTCAGGTTCTTGTCTATTCCCTCCTTAATCTCAATTTGTGAATATGCAACTACAAAGTTAAATTCCCTTTCCTTAATTTTTTTTCTAGGATAAATACTGTCACATTGTAAGCTTTTTTATTTATCTTGTTCATTAAGTAAGCCAATTCCATGGGTTAGTCACCCACTACATCAGTCAGGGTCACCAAAGGCACAGTAGGCTCTCACAAGGAATAAGGGAAAGAGGTTAGTAAAGTGCTAGTTACAAAAGGGTGGGCAAGCGGTAGGAAAACCAGCAAGCCGAAAGGCAGTCAGGGACTTACAAGAATAGGGTCAGTGACCGCCAGCTTTGGAGGGTGGGGTGGAGTAGTCACAGAAGCTCAGAGTCAGCCCAGTCACATGGACAGCCTTGCTTGTCAAGGAAGGCAGCCACCTGTGGAGGCCCCCATGGAGGGATGGTGAGGTGGAACGCTCTGCTTAACTCCTTTCTGTCTGTCTCCTGGGACTCCCCAGCCCCCATGCCCACCTGGAGGCCACTGGGGTGTGGTGCAAGGCAGCTTCTCAGAGCACAGAGCTGAGTGGGAACTTGGGGGCAAATATGGAGAATAAAGAGAAACCACCATGGCTGGGCGTGGTGGCTCACACCTGTAATCCCAGCACTTTGGGAGGCTGAGGTGGGTGGATCATGAGGTCAGGAGTTCGAGACCAGCCTGGTCAACATAGTGAAACCCCGTCTCTACTAAAAAAATACAAAAAATGAGGTAGGCGTGGCAGCGTGTGCCTGTAATCCCAGCTACTCAGGAAGTTGAGGCAAGAGAACAGCTTGAACCCGGGAGGCGGAGGTTGCAGTGAGCCAAGATCGTGCCATAGAACTCCAGTCTGGCAACAGAGCAAAATGCTAAAAAAAAAAAAAAAGAGAGAGAGAGAAAAAAAAGAAAGAAAGAAAGAGAGAGAGAGAGAGAGAGAAGAAAGAAAGAAAGAGAGAGAAAAAGAAAGAACCACCGTGCTGCTGATACCAAGAAATCAGTTAAGATAAGCTAATTGAAATAATTTTTACATAAGCAAAAGCTAACCATGTGTTAAAATCATGAGGTAAATCGAGAAACCCAAAATACACTGATAAAATGAGCAGGCCAAAAATAATCTGTAAGTATTTCATCTGTGCTTCTATTAGTAGAAACCAAACGAAGCAAAGAATCAAATATTTTGAAGACATCCTACAGGCTTACATTTTGGCAGAATTCTGAATAAATAATTTAAGTTTCTTGATAAGCAGAAAATGGTTGTAAAGGGGAAAAAAGCAAAAATGTAGAAGGATTAATCAAAATCCTTAATGTTAATGTTAATAAGTGTTTATAACTCATACTCAAAAATTTTTGTAAAAGATCTGGAAAATAAACTTGCAGCAAGCTCTCAACAAGCCCCACTGGACAGCACAAGGTCTTCATCATGGCAGCACAGTACATTGGCACCTGCCAATGAGTTCATCATGCTACTTGGTTAGTTTTCTGTCTCGATGTCCCTCTTTTCCTGTAAGATTTTAAGTCCCTTGCAGGCAAGGAGGCTGACTTATTCCTCTAGCACAGTGACTTGTAGATGGTCACAGCTCCAGAAAAAACTTATCACCCTAAGGGCATGTTTAGTGAGTTTTTACTGAGAGATCAGGCTTCATAAAATACCACGGGTTCTTTGTTGAGAGGGTAAATGCTGTCATAAAGAATCAAGCAATTCTTCAAGTGCTCTTCACGTCTCTGGCAGTGGTTAAGAGGAATACGCTATCATCGGAAGCACTTTGACAGTGATGGGTGAGAACGGCTGCGTCTAAGACAGGATCTGATGTTATTTATAGCATTTTAATGGGTAAATAGGGAGAGATGTGATAAAAAAAAAAAAAAAAAAAAAAAAAAAGACGTGGAAACCAGCATGAGAGACAAGCTGAAATCTATTGTAAATGTGAATGTAGATCATAATGATGACAAATCTGGTTGAGAGTGATAGTTTGAGGAAGGGATTGAGAAAGGATAGCTCCCCCTCTTCCAGTCTGACTGGGGAAAGAAAAGTGAAGCTATTCCACAGCTAGGAGGAGGAAAATAAGTAAAATTCTAAGGAGAACAAAGGTGAATTAAGAAACAAATCATAAAGATGCTACATTAAATATTTACTACAATTTTTCTAGCTGGGAGGTAGAAAACTTATTCCAGCTAAATTAATCGATCATTCTAGTGAGTCACTGCAGCGGCCTCAAAAGCAGGTCTTAAACAAGAGAGATCTAGTTGTGCACAAAGACAGTCCAGATTTCTCTTTAGTAATTTAACATGCTGTGTTTTTGTAGCACTTTCTTGTTAATAAAATGTGTTTATTCCAATGCCACATTTAATCCTCACGATAATCCTGTGAGGTTAGTAACTCTTTCTTACAAATGGGGAAATCGAGGCTCAGGGGGGTAAATGATTCATACAATGGAATTCACACATCTACGTAATGGCAGAACTGGGGTTCAAACCTGGCCTTCCCATGATAACCTTAGTATTCATTTCACCACACTAAAATTTGGTTCTGGTGAATGTTTATTGATTGGTTAGAACAAGTTATAAAAATAATCAGTGGTTTGGTTGATATGTATTACAGAAATATAATACAGAAAGATCTTTTTCTCATACCTGAATGATGAGAAATTATTTTATAAGAAAAGAAATCAGAACCCAAGATTATTTTTGAGGATCTCGTGTGGGAACACCATCTACAAGGAGGCAGTGTAACATGGGGGTTAAAAACATACACTTTGTCAAACAGACCTTAGTTGGAGGCCTGGCTTTGCCACTAGTTTCTTCTGCATCCTGCCACTGGACATCTTCAAGTCTTTTTCCTCATCTTTGAAGTGGTTACCTTCCCAATAGTGTTGTTCTGGAATTTAAGCAAGATTAAACCTAAAGAACTTGGCAGGATTCTAACACAATACTCAATAAAGAGTGATGTTATTATCCTATTAGTATTCCTAAAACATTGTGTCAGATTATTATAATGGCTTCCCTTCAGGGTCATCCCTCGTCACATCCACACCCCTGTGGGCCTCTTCCCTGCCACCATATTGACTCCATGCAACTTGCTTTGACCAATGGAAATGAACACAATTGAAGCAAACACATGCCTGACTAACGTTTGCATAGCTGGGCTTACTCTCTTGTGTTTCTAGGCTGTTTTCCTCTATGTGAAGAAGCCAGAACTTGTTCACTGGAGACAAAACCAGCTGTCAGAGAAGTGACTGCGGATGTCTTAGACCAGCAGCTCCAGTTGAGCCATCAGATGACTGCACCTATATGAGTAAATCAAGGTGCAAGCCAGAGAAAAACCATCCAGCTGAACCCAGCCCAAACTACCAACCCACAGAATTATGGGATCATAAATAGTTGTTTTCACACAATAATTTTTAGGATGATTTGTTATCCAGGAATAAATAAATAATTTTTAAAAAGTAACTGGTACCTTGAATTTGGATGCTGTTGTAACCAGAACCTGAATGTGTGGTTTTGGCTTTGGAACTGAGTGATGACTAAAGGAGGGAAGCAAAGTAAAGAAACTTCTACAGAAGGCTGGGAAAACAGTGACATGTGTGTAGTGTTATGACAATTAACAAAATGTTGTCTCCCATATTCTGGGGGGGGAGAAGCCCCTAATGGACTTGTTGATTAGAGCTAAAGAGTTATATTTAAGTAGGATGTTGATAGATTTTGTTGGACGCTTGTAGATGTAGGATAAAGTACTACAAGAGAAAGATGACTAAGGAAGAAACTCTAGTTTTCCAGCAAACTTTAGAGAAAACATAAAGAACTCAGTACCTTCCAGTGGGAAAATAAAAGATTCTCAAACTAAGAAATGTTCTCAAGTCATGATCAAATCAAATGTGTGGCTACACAGCCCCTTTAAAAAATGTTTTAAAAAAATGTAAAGCAAAGCTAGACAAACAGACTTCAAAAATATTAAAGGAGTTGTTTAAAGTGTCAAGACATGCTCAACACAGAAAAAGATCTTTCTCAAAAAGAATTAGGATATAAGCTTTTTGTCATGGAATGAACTTCAGTAAGATACATCAGGAAGTCACAAAGTTTTTAAAGAAATTGTGTCAGTGTAGACAAAAAGGATCGTGACTGTTCAGAAATTTTTTAAAAGACTCTGGGTTTCTAACTTTTTATAAGGAGGCTTTAGGCTGAGAAAGCTGCTCAGCTGCAAACAACTCCTTTTTAGAAAAAGAAAGGTGTCTTAGAGGATGGAGCCAAGAGGTCAGAAGGCAGAGCAGAGAGCCATGGAGAACAGTGCACTGAGGTGCTACTCTCAGGTAGCAAACATTGACCTTTGTCAAGAAATATGCTCCTTCTGCTGGGGAACTGGAAGGGTGTGGCTTGTTGGGTTTCATGATTACCATGGCCTAGTGACTGCTTTGCACTTCTCAATCCCCACCTTTTAAAGTAGGCGTGCCTGTTGCAGTTATCTAGTCTTTGTCTTAATGCAATCAGGAGGAACTTCAGCTGAGAAGTTGCACTTGAAGAATCTCATCAGCATCTGAACCCCATGCAAGCCACACAGTTGTGGATTTGGGGCCTGATTCAGCGATTGGATAAATCTTGGTATCTTGGGAGGAGATGAGTGTGTTTTGTAGGTTAGAGACACGAATCATTGGCATTGAGGGTGGGCTGTTGTACATTTTTGCAGTATTAGTCCCCATTGGATACCTCCCTGGATTTATATACTTGGACAGTCCCAGTCATATAAACTCTGGGCTAAGACATGAAACTTTATTTGGCTGATGAAACATTGACAATTATAATGCAGGCAGGTGGTGGAAATGAGCTTTCTCATTGGAGAATTCCCTCTCTCGATCCTAGGGACTCTTTTTCCTCTATAAGAGGAAGCACAGGGTAGTCTGCTGAAGAAATATGGCCCAGGCACCTGCCAACATCACCTACCAGACACGTGAATGAGATCAACCAGAAAACTGTAGCTACAGAGGTGACTCCATAGATACCAGCAGAAGAGTCACCCAGCTGAGCCCAGTTCCATCTACTGACCCACAGAATCCCAAACTAATGAGATTTTCTAAGCTACTAAACTTTCAAGGTGGTTTGTTACACAGCGATTGATGAAATATATGAATTATCCAGGATCCATCCTGCCAAGTCTCCTATGCTACTAAAACAACAGTTAAACTAGAAGTATCCCGGAAGATGTTCTTGCAAAGTGAAGTCCCCAAATACCCAGCAACAAAGAAAACTGCCAAGTAAGAGACAAGGAACTTGAAGATGTGTCACAATGCATTCATTTCATTTCTTTAATTCTCTGCACAGAACTCTTGTGATTGATTCCCAATGCCTTCAAATGGCCAACATTTTATTTTCTGTGAAAAAGAATATACTCAGAGAAACAACAAAAGACAGAAGAGAAAAAACATAGAATTAAAACAAAGAAGATAGGAAGATAAAGAGAAGTTAGCCATGGTAAAAGCAGTGTCCTATAGGTAGATACTTAGAGGGGAAGATACGTAGGAACAGAAAGACCCTGCTGGACACATCAGAACCTTCTGTCTCTTCTACCAGTTCTCTTTAACTTTCAAAAGTAGTATCTCAAAGGCAAAACCCAGCCTTTCTAAAACAAAGCCCTCTTCTACACAGCATATACACATGAAACAATCTTTTGCCCCTTTAGTGGTCACTGGTTAGAGGAGATCATCCTGGAAATATTTTGCAGAGAATCTCTTAAGCCATCGTTGATTAATTTCTCTGATGTGTGTATAAATCTGAAGAATGACAAGAGCAGAAGTACCCATGTTTTCTTGACTTTTTGATTTCCTCTCTTCCAGACTATCAGATTGGTCTCTTCTTTGCTCACCTAAGTTTGTCCCTTAGAGGTAGGTCTAGGGCTTAATTTTTTTAGTTCTTGATTTAAGGAATTGGGGAGAAGAGATTGTCATAACTGGCTATGTAACAATTTTCTCAGAGACCTGTTTCTCCCCTGTGAAGGTGTGGACTTGGAGTAGAGATAGCAATAAGAATCCTGTTTCAGAGTGGATCTAAGCTGTGTTCTTCAAAACATTTTTTAATAGCAATAAAGCAAATATTTTTCTCTTCATGTCTATTTCTTAAATTTTTCAGAGTCTACAATGGGTATGTGATTGCCAATCATAGAGACACTTAGCAGGAAGCACATTAGAAATAATGCATCCTTATACCAATAAATATGGATTAGATTAAATCTGAGTTTAAAGTAAAGAGAAGTACATGGATTATGGTTCATGAGTTAATAATAACTATCAGTTATTGGCCAACTGCTGTGTCTTAAAAACCTTAGATTGATCACATTTTCTCCAAATCTGCAAAACAAGGCTGACTACTGTTCTTATTTTATAGATGAAGAAACCTCTTAGAGATATTATCTTCTCCAAAGTCCAGAGACTTGCAAAAATAGAATTCAAACCCAGACCAGCTCAACTCCATGCCTGAGCTGGTATTTCCTGAGCTATTTCCTATGATGTTGTGCTACCTCTTTATCTCGGTTTTCTTTCTCCTTTCCCCTCCCCTTACCTCTCCTCCTTCCTTCCTCCTTTCCTTCCCTCCTCTCTCCCTTCCTTCTCTCCCTCCCTCTGTTTCTCTCTGTTTCTTCCTTCTTTCCTCCTTCCCCCCCCTTCTTTCCTTCCTTCCTTCCTTCCTTCTTTCCTTCCTTCCCTCCTTCCTTCCTCCCTCCCTCCCTCCCTTCCTTCTTTCCTTTTCTCTCTTCCTTATTAAAGAAATCTCAGAAGCAAAATTTCAGATATGGCTTATTCAGAACAACAGAAGGGCTGTGTTTCTCTTTTCCACAGTAGTAAATGCAGTGATTAAGATAATAAAATTACTCATCTTTGTCACCATCGTCCAGATTAAAGAGCTGTCTGAACACTGAAACAGCACTTTTGTGATTAGGTTGATTGGTATTTATGATCCTTAATGAGACATAATACAGTCATTTGTGCAAACTACGAGCATATCCTCAACCCACGTTGTCACGTAGCCAAGTGGAAATTACACAGGGTGCAGACCACATCACAGCAGTGCTGTGTCCTGCGGGAGTAGGATTTCAATAGCTGCCAGGTAGCTTATGTATTCATTCAGAACTGCCTCTTGTTTCTACTGGAGATGTTTGAATCTACCTAAATATACTTTTCAAATTTTTTTTTCAATTATACTTTTATTTTGAGAGAACACAGATTTACTTGCATATGTAAGAAATAATACAAAGATCCCATATGTCCTTTACTGAGATTCTTTCAATTATAACATTGAGCAAAACCATAATGTAATATCATCATCGTATATCCACATTAATACAATCCACCAATCTTGTTCAGATTTCTCCAGTTTTACTTGCACTTGTACTCATTCACGTGTGTGTGTATGTGTAATTTATCACAGGTGTAAGTTTGTGTACCCACCACCACGGTCAAGGTACAGAATATCCCTTCACCACAGGGACCCTCTGAGTTGCTATTTTTCTCCCCCACCCCAGAACCTCCTCCTGTCTTTAACCCTGTTTGCTGCTAACATATTTTCCGTTTCTATAATCATTTAATTTTTACATGTTTATTGTGAGTACATAGACATGAGATTGATTTTTATGTGCTGGTCTTGTATTCCGTGACCTTGGTAAATTACTGGGTGGATTCTAGGAGGGTTTTTAAAATAGTTTTTCTTTTTTGAAGATTCCTTGGGATGTTCTGCATAAGCAGTCATGCCACCTGCAAATAGAAACACTTTATTTCTTCCTTTTTTATAGGTATGCATTTTATTTTTTTCTTCTTACTCTACTGTGGTAACCAAACTTCCTGTATGATGTTGAATCACAAAGGTGAACATGGACGTCCTTGACTTGTGCCTGATACTAGGGGAAGGAGTTCAGTCTTGTAGTAACCATGGTGTCAGCTGTAGGCATTTTAAAACTGTTCTTTATGGAATTTCAGTAGTTCCCGTCTATTCCTAACTTCCTGAGAGTTATTTGTTATCATGAATGGATGTTAGATTTTGCCATTTGTGTGTGTACATATTAACTGATGTGATCTTGTGGTCTTTCTTCTTTTTGACCTGTTGACTAGGTGAATTACACTAATGGATTTGAAATGTTGAGTGAGCTGTGCATTCCTGGAATACACCGTACTTGGTCACGGTGTGCAATTCTCATGTACATTTCTGGGGTTGATTTGTAAGTATTCTGTGGAGGAGTTTTGTGTCTCAGCTCATGAGTGATATTGGTCTGTAAGGGGATTTTTTTTTTTTTTTTTGGTACCATCTTTGCCTATTTTTATTATCAAGGAAATGCTGACCTCACAAAGTGAGTTATGAAGAGGGCTTTTCTCTCGGATCTCAGCAATTTGAATACAAAAAAAAATAATAAAAATAAAAATAAATAAATAAAAATAAAAATAAAAATAAATAAATAAAAATAAAAATAAATAATAAAAATAAAAATAACAGATTGCTGTCCTCTGTATTTTCTGGAAGAGATTTTCCAAGAGTAGTGTGAATTCTTATTTAAATATCTGGTAGAAATTTTCAATGATGCCATCTGAATCTGAGAGTTATTCGAAGTATTGTAATTACAAATAAAACTTCGTTAATGGTTATAGGACTATTCAGGTGCTCTCTTTCAGGTTGAATTTGGGGAGTTTGTTGTTTTCAAGGAATTAACTTATTTCTAAGCTGCCAAATTTGTAAGTGTAAAGCTCTTTGTTGCATCCCCTTCTTATCTTGTTAACGGCCGGTTGCAGGCTCTGTGGGATATTGTATTTTTACTAATATTAGTGACTTGGATTTTCTCTCTTTTGGTCTTTGTCTTTCTAGAGTTTTATCAGTTTTATTTTTATTTTTTAAAGGATAGCCATTTGGTTTTAATGATTTTCTTGATTATTTTGCTATTTTCAATTTCAGTGGTTTCTGTTCTTCTTTTTATTATCTTCTTTCTACTTGTTTTGAATTTTTTTCTTTCTTTTATATTTACGCTGTTTTTTCCAAACTTTTAAATTTGAATTAGGCTACAGAAACCATTCCTTTTATATCTAAGTGCAAACACACCCAGTGTGTTCCCAGGGGGATAAGTAAAAGCTACTTTTCACATTAGAAATGTAACCATATATCAATCAAGTATTTGTTGAGTAACAACTAATCAGCCCAGTTCCTGATTCATTATGTGTTTTGGTCAATTGGGCCCAAAGCTATAGAATAAGTAGGTCCTGCAGTAGCATTAATAATAATATTTTAATTAGTCATTTGAACACATAATTCTAATATGTAAAATTTAATATTATGGCCTTATGGTTATTTTTCAACAAGTTAATTAAATTTAATATTTCATATTCAGACTAAAAGGACATTGGAAGATGTGTTAATTTTATCACTTATTGGTTATTTCCTCCAGTAAGGAAATAAACTGGGTTGAAAAACAGCGTGAAGATGTGACTCGGCCATCTCAGTATTTGACTTTTTATGTGTCCCCAGATTATTTTGATAGAACTGACATGCAAATACAATGCATATATTCATTTTTAAAAGCCACTTAATTATTTGTTAATAGCAGTAATGTTTTCTCTTTTTTTCCCTCTCTCATAGATTCTTACAATTAAAACAATCATAGCTACAAATAGCATATCCCGAAGAATATGGGGTTACTTCTTCAATGAGGCATTTTTTAATGATGTATCTAATAGCTTGACTTCAACAAACACAAAAATTACTTCATAAAAAACTCACATGAAGGTATGAACCTTAGGTCTGCCTTATGAAAATATTTTTCTATTTAACAGATTGTATTCAATCTTTTATTAATTTACTTACTTGTTTATTCGTTTATTTAGTATATAGCCCTTATAGACTAAAAGTATTCATTTATTTAGTATTTTTTTAAGGAAAATGTAGTTTACAAACAGAAAAATTCACAGCTTTTATAAAATTCTTTTATAAAATTCTCAGTGTATTGAGGCAGGCAATAAAAGCAAATGGTCATTAAGTACTACTATGTACCAGGCACTGTTCGAATTTCCCAATGCGTATTAACTCATTTTTGATCTTATAATAACCATACAAAGTTGGTACTGTTATTATTCCCTTTGTAAAGGTGAGAAAACTGAGTGACAGAGTGCATTTATTAAGCATTTAATAGCTGTAGCTATTAAGCTAAAGATTACACATTCTTTAATATTGGGTATTTTAAAAAATCACACTGCGATGGAATAGAAGAGCTTTCTTTATTCAGATATCAGTATTATAATCATTGCCAACGCTTGACTAGCTGGTCTGTTTGTTTTGGGAAATTCACAGGGAACTTAATGAGCAAAACTGAACTTTGCCAAACCTGCAGTCTGGCCTCAGAAGCAAATTACATCAACTGCTCCTCTGGAGCCAGAGCCCCTCAGGGCTCCACTTACAACTTGAACTGTGTGCTTAATGGACTGTGCAGTTCTTCCCATTTGTCCTGCATGAAAATGCAAATATGTACGTGTGTGTATGCAAATACCACTTGCACCAGTTTAAAGCATGCTAAATTTAGTGGTAATCAGACAAAAGCTCAGGTATATGCTTTTAAAAAAAACTTTAAAAAAGTTAACTCTGGCTTTAAAAAAAAGAGGAAAAGAGAAAATGACAGGAACACAATACATATTTATGATATCGTTGTTGATAGAGATCCCATAATGTGAGTGCAAGACATACGTAAGCAGAGGAAGGGTTTGCCCCTCATTAAGAACTAATTCTACCTTAATTGCTTGTTCAGTCAAGTCGTCTGCAGAAAAAGACACATACAGTTGACTTTGGAGAATGATGATGACTCCGTGAAGGCAGAAATGAAACTCTTGATTTTATGGTGGGGCCGAGAAGAGGAGGAACTTTTACCTAACCCGTAAGAAAGGTTTTTATGCATAAGCAAACAGAACATCATAAGAGTAATAATAAAAGTACAAAATTGCTTAAGGGACCTCATGAGATCAATGGGAAGTGATGAAACGTAATTCAGTTCCATACAGTGATCATTTACTGATTTTCTCTTAAGTGCAAGGCCCTACTTACTAGACCATAAGGGACATATAAGAACAGGAGATAGAATCAATGCATCAGATAGGCCCATACTTTCTTTGGGGAAAGTCGAGCAATTATCAAGTAAGTGTTTCCCATCTGAAAACGGTCAGGTGGCTTGCTCCTTCGTTGCTGATTCTCTGGTCCACAGATTCAGGGATACTGCTATGGTCTGAATATTTGTGTCCCCCCAAATTCATCCATTGAAACCCAACCCCCAAAGCAAGTGGGGACTTCAACGGTAATTAGGTCATGAGCATGGAGCTTCCATTAGTGGGATTAGTGCCCTCAGTAAAGAGGCCCTGGAGAGCTCCCTCACCCCTTTTGCCATGTGAGGACACAGTGAGTAGATGCCGTCTGTGAACCAGGAAGCAGGTCTTCACTAGACACCAAATCTGCCAGGACCTTGATCTTGAGCTTCCAGCCTCCAAAACAGTGAGAAATAAATTTCTGTAGTTGCTAAGCCTCCCAGCTTATGGTATTCTCTAACAGCAGCCAGAGTAGACTCAGATGGGGCCTGTCCTCTGCCTACAACTATCCTGTTGGGCTGGGAATTAGAGGCCCCTGCACCATGATGTTCTTGTGGAGTGTGGACCCTTCCCCACGGCACTCTCATGCCATTCCCCTTCCTGTATTATATCAGTGCACAACCCAAGCAACTGTGACTGGAGGGACTGTGCGGTGCATCTTTGATCTCATGTCACAGTTCTTCCTCTGTACCTGCCAGGCCCTTTGGTCCTAGTGAGTGCTTTTCACCTGCCGTGCACATGGTGAGTGTTTGTGAACACTAAGTTCTGATGTTGTGAATGAGAAACGTTGGGATTGTCAATAAAGAGGAGAGCAAATTATGCAGCTACAAATAAAATCATACACCACCTCAAGAATCAGTGCTAGAAACCAGGATATATATTTGTGCACATATGCATATATACATATGTACATTTTTTCCAGGAAGCGTGTGAGCCCAGATACGCATCAAATCCACAGCCATGGTTTACAAGTGACAGAAGGCCAAGGTACTGGCAGTCCCCAAAAGAATTCCTGTATTTTACCAGAAATTTGAGAATCTTAAAAAAAATTGAAAGCACGTGAGCACATTGCATAGTAGAACACAAATTTTCAAAGATTCTAAAGCTGATATCATGAGACTTTAAATAGATTTAGGTCTATGGTGGCTTTTAGGGTCTCCTTGGGCACCAGCTACCAGGGCTATTTCTTGGGGGGTCATGCTGCCTGGCTAAGTGGACCTTAATGTACAACCAGCCATGAATGAATGAGCCGCAGTGATGAGCCACAATTGCCCCCCAGGGTCCTGGGTCTCCGTGGAAACCAAGGCCCTGAGGTGAAGTTGGAGCAAACATGCAAAGCGACACTGTGATTAAGTAACACAGCCAGTTCCTCTTGACCCTTGAATTTCAGTTAATTACATACAATCTTATCAGCTAAAAAGCAGTTTTAGGCCGGGCTTGGTGACTCACGCCTGTAATCCCAGCACTTTGGGGGCCGAGGCAGGCGGATCACGAGGTCAGGAGATCGGGACCATCCTGGTTAACACGGTGAAACCCCATCTCTACTAAAAATACAAAAAAATAGCCGGGCGTAGAGGCGGGTGCCTGTAGTCCCAGCTACTCTGGAGGCTGAGGCAGGAGAATGGCGTGAACCCAGGAGGCGGAGCTTGCAGTGAGCAGAGATTGTGGCACTGCACTCCAGCCTGGGCAACAGAGTGAGACTCCGTCTCAAAAATAAAATAAAATAAAGTAAAATAAAATAAAATAAAATAAAATAAAATGAAAAAGTAGTTTTAGAGGATGCTAAAATTTGTTTAACATATTTAGGTGCATTTTACAAATTAAAATGTAACTCACATAGATAAAAGCACAAAAATCATAAGTATACAGCTTGCTAAATTCTCAGCAGGTAAGTTCACTCGTGAAGCCGAGTCCCAGATACAAAAGCAGGGTGTTCCGCGGCCCCTTTGCATCACCGGTCACCAGGCGCTCAAGGAGCTCTCTCTCCTGACCCCTAAGATCATCAACTCCTTGATCTTGTCTGTGACTTTTGCATACGTGGTGTTGTAAAATTAGCACACCGGGTTTCTGAAAGTCGTTGATATAGCCACGAGACATGTACTTCGAAAAGGATGTTGTCTCCTAAATAAGTAAAATAAATAGCTTTATAGAAGGCAATATTAATTTATACAACTTTCTGCCTTCATCAGCATTTTTTTTTTTTTTTCGTTGAGACGGAGTCTCGCTCTGTCACCCAGGCTGGAGTGCAGTGGTGCGATCTCGGCTCACTGCAAGCTCCGCCTCCCGGGTTCACGCCATTCTCCTGCCTCAGCCTCCTGAGTAGCTGGGACTACAGGCGCCCGCCACGTCGCCCGGCTAGTTTTTTGTATTTTTTAGTAGAGACGGGGTTTCACCGTGTTAGCCAGGATGGTCTCGATCTGCTGACCTCGTGATCCGCCCGTCGCGGCCTCCCAAAGTGCTGGATGGAAAGAACAGAAAACTAAAACTCGTCTCCCTCCCAGCTCTGATCCCAGCAGGTTTCTGGCAAGGGTTTTTCCTTGTCAGGAATGACCTCCAGCTCACCTCCAAATTACTCAGTCTGTGTTTGAGGAGGGGCTTAAGAGGGAAAGCCCCTTTTAAGGCTTTTTTTGTATTTGCAGGAAAGGCGGGGTTTCACCATGTTGGCCAGGCTGATCTCAGACTCCTGACCTCAGGTGATCTGCCTGCCTCAGTCTCCCAAAATGCTGGGATTATAGGCGTGAGCCAAGGTGCCTGACCTCTTATATTATCTTGTTCAATTTGATAAGCAAGATTATTTTAGTATCTAAGCTGAAAATGGCTGCAGTGAAGATGCGGCCCTGGAGGTCATGGTGTCTGAAATACTAGTGCTGGTCACATCTAGACCTGCTCATCTAGATATACAGAATTTATGCTGAGTTATCTGGATGTTTGCCAACTCAGTTTTCTGTTCCCGTTTTTGGTGAGATTCGTGTATTAGCATTGGGGACCTCTGCTGAGTTTGTTGGCTTGCTGGGCTGGCTCTGCTTAGTACAATCCCTTTATGGCTTGAAAGGATTAATCTTCATATAGAGTATATCGGTTACAGTGCTTAAGTATAAGAGAGAGAGAGAGAAATACATTTTAAGTTGGTTCAAAATGTTTGAGAAAGTCTTAGAATATGTATTGCACAGAGGTGAATCATGAAGCCATTCACATTGTGAAACTTCATTCATTTTCTTATCGTTCATATTTCTCAACATAAATCTTCAGTCAGGACACATTGATGACCTGTGCATATTAATTTCCAACTACTGCAAGTGATTACAATGTCTCAGAGTTTGAGGATATCTGTAAATCTTTTCTGAGCTATTGGATCAAAATTTCCTGCGATTAATTATTTTTTTCCCTGACAACACAGTCTGAGCAGGGAACAGTCTCTCTCCAAGCACATATGTCGGTATGTGGGTCCATTTGCTTCTCAGGGTTATGAAAAAGAAGAGAAATGGCATGCTAGAACAAAATCCTGTGTTATATTCTGAAATATTTCTGTGAAATGTTTAAAAATAAGTTAGCATCTTTATATCTTTATTGTGTATTGTATGAAAATGTATTATGCTGTATATCTAAATACCCCACTGAACTCAAAATTTTAATTCTCACAATGCCTTCAGTATTAATCTGGAATGTTTATTGAACAGATTAGTTGGTCCAAGGGATTGTTAATTAAGGGTCATTTATTTCTTATTGCCCCAATATAGGTGTTTCTTTGGTGACTAATTTTGAAATTCCCTTGAGCCTGTGTAGGTCCTCATCCCAAAATACTTCTGTTTCAATAACAGGTATTTCTATGTTTTAACTAATTATTATAGCAAACGAGGCAAATATTCGATGATTCCTTCCTGAAGTTATTTTATTCGAACTCTTATTTTATAATTTGAGTCTTTCATATGGTAGTGAAATGGTTTCTTCTCTCTCTCTCTCCATCTCTTTTTTTTGTCCTGGCTACTAGAAACAGGGAAATGGACTGGGGAATAGTTAGAATTTATGTCAGGTTTGTGATTTCATTAAAATAAAAGCTTCCATAGAGCTCGTCTTCAAAAATCTTTCCGTGGATTTTTGTCTCCACTGGATTCATGGTGTTATGACCTGGTGATCTGGCAAGAGCTTTGCTTTTCCTGACCACATTGAATTGGGGTCATCCAGGTATTGTGGTCTGTTCTAGTGCCAGAGTCTGACTCTCAGCAGAGATTGGGGATGCGATAGAAAGAACCAATAGCGGACAACTGCATTTCCAGGGCAGAATTGATTATCTCTGTCATCAGATTGTTGATTTATGTATTTTGTTGTTTATGTATTTTACTGATTATCTCTTAAGTGTAAGACCCTCCTTACTAGACCACGAGGGACACGTCAAGATGGAAGACAGAATCAATCCTTCAAATAGGCCTATAATTGTCTCAGGGAAAGTCGAGCAATTATCAAGTAAATGTTTCCCATCTGAAAATGGTCAGATGGGTTTCTCCATCCTTACTGATTCTCTGGTCCACAGATCCAGGAGGACTGCTATGGTCTGAATATTTGTGTCCCCCCAAAACTTATATGTTGAAACCCAACCCCCAATGTGATGGTGTTAGGAGGTGAGGACTCTAAAGGTGAGTAGGTCACAAGCATGGAGCTCCCATGAATGAGATTAATTAATGCCTTTATTAGAGAGACCTCGGAGAGCCCCCTCACCCCTTCCGCCATGTGAGGACACAGTGAGTAGATGAGAGTGGGGAAGAGTCCAGGCACCATGAGAGCCTCACGGTGCAGGGACCTCTCATTCCCAGTCCATCGGGATAGTTGCAGGAAGAAGACCGTGACCACCTTGATCTGCTCTGGCTGCTATAGCAAAATACCCTAAGCTGGACGGTTATCAATGGCAGATATTTGTTTCTCACTGTTCTGGAGGCTGGAGGGTCAAGATCAAGGCCCTGGCAGATTTGATGTCTGGTGAGGACCTGCCCCCTGGTTCACAGACGGCACCTGGTTCATGCTTACTCTGAGCCAGGACAAGACCTGAGCTCTCTGGGCATTAGTGCACTCATCCTTCATGGAAACCCTGAGCAGCTGGTGCCCTTCTTACCATGACTTGAAGATGAACTGGGGCACAGAGTGGTTAAGTAACTGTCCAAGGTCGCAGAGCTACTAACGATGAGAAAGATGAGAGCCTGGCCCATCTGGCTTCAGAGTCTTTGAGTTTAAACACTGCGCTGTGTTCCCTGACCTATCTTTCCTGACATGGAAATCGATCATCCTAATTATGTCAACAGACTTCACAATGGATAGACCTAAGTCCCTGATCTCTACCAAAAAAAAAAAAAAAAAGAAAAATTAAATGAAGTATAACTCAGAGTTACAGGAAAAAAATGCTGCCTATGTGGCAGAACATATTTACAAGGCAAAGAAAGGCATTATCAATGGAAACCTTTTTTTCTGATGTGTAACTGGAAAAGGTTTTTAAAGAAGTTCTCATTCTTTCAAAATACTTTCAATGCCTTTCAGTAGAGGCCAAGAGTATGAAAAATGAAAGTGATAAAATTATGTTGATTGCATTAATGCCATCTCCAGCAGCAGAGAAGAGCTATCACTGGAAGTGGTGGGAAGGCGTGAGTAGATGAGAATTCATTATTTGATAGGCTTCATCTATTCCCAGGAATCTTTTTCTTTTTTAAAAAAAATGCCATCTTTTCTCTTTCTTTATGATGGAATTGATGGGAAAATATATTGAAATAGTGACATGTATCATTTCATTCTTTTTCTGATAAAAAGATTCAACTAAAGTTACAGCTACCGAAAAGTTATAATTCTCACCCTGGTTCTGAGTTCAGAGTAACTTGGCTCAGATGTCACTGATTTGCTGCTAAGTGTGTGTGTGTGTAGGTGATTTCAGGTAACTAAATTAACTTCTTTTTGTTGTTGTTGTTGTTTTTGTTTTATTTGAGAAGGAGTTTTTGCTCTGTTGCCCAGGCTGGAGTGCAATAGCACAATCTCATCTCACTGCAACCTCTGGCTCCAGGGTTCAAGCGATTCTCCAGTCTCAGCCTCCCAAGTAGCTGGGATTACAGGCACCTGCCACCACACCTGGCTAATTTTTGTATTTTTAGTAGAGATGAGGTTTCACCGTGGTGGTCAGGCTGGTCTTGAACTCTATTTCAGGTGATCAACCACCTTGGCCTCCCAAAGTGCTGGGATTACAGGAGTGAACTACCACACCTGACCTGAATTAACATTTGAAGTTATGAAATGTTTGAGCCTATGGAATTGTGCTTACTTGATTTTCAGTCTAGGGACTGGCTTTGGGTTGTAAGTCATTTTCCAGTTGGTTTCATAGAGGCTGAGAAGGGGACACAGGAAAGCCGAACACTTTCCCTTCATCAGGAATATTTTTCTCTCACCAGGACTATTTCTGGTTACTACCACTCTTCATATTTTTAAGCACTACTATGGGTTTACATGAAGACTTTTGAATTTTTTTTATATAACTTATAGCTCCAATGCATCCCCATAGCTTCAGTAATTTTTGCCAGGATACCAAATCAGATGTATGATTTATGTTCTTATGTTTAAATCATTTGTTTTCTAATGTTAAGGGACATTCCAAGTGTTTCAGACCTCTAAATCTGTGACATTTCTGTCTGCCATGCACTGGAAGGTTCTTCTGTATATGAGGAAGGGTGGGAGGAATACACACACATGAGAATCATGGCCGAAGACCTTGGGGGCACATTTGAAGTCGGCAATGTGCCCACTGGTGTACTCATCACATCTTACACTGTCCTGGCTTACTTTGCACACCTGACTTTAAAGAGTATATATTTTACATACTCCACTCACCTCATGGGCCTATTGTGTAAGTCAAAGGAAATGGTGTATGTGAAGCTGCCATGTAACTGAAAGCTAAAACAATGGGTGTGCACAGGCATTCATGTATAATACATGGGTGCATGAGTGATTCTTTTAATGATCCCAGAAGGATGCAGAGAAACCTACAAGAACACAAAACATACAATGATTACTCCAGGGGAGGATGACAGGCGCAGGGGTGGGTGCTGGGAGTGAGGATGAGGGATGAGGCCGGAAGAGCATCTTCCTGAGCGGTGCACCTGCGTGGAGACATCAGTGGCCCGGGGGTGAGGCTGGCCTCCTTCAGTCCCATCCTCCTTCCTTGTCTTGCAGAGCCTGGGCTTTGTTCCTGGGTCTCTCACTCGTAACTCAGGGAGGGCAAACCTTTTCCCTGCTTGTTGTGAACCCAGAAGGGTGACATCATGTCCCCCCCAAGTAACTGGACAAGCAGCCCCGGGAAATGAAGGATCCTAAGATGAAAATTCTGGAAAGGACAGAAGATGTTCGCCCTGGATTTTGCAAAGTCTAGGTGTGACTCTCAGAGCTTCCTCAGCCATGTTGATGCCGGCTTGATGGTGGAACCAAGGAATACAGGAAGAGAAGGGAAGCGAGAGGCCGGCTGGCTGCATTTAGAGGCACCTTGACTCTTAGAGAAAAACCTTCATTGTCTGAGCTGATTTGAGCTGGGATGATCATTAACCTGTAGGAAAAAGAATACATCCTGATTAAATGTAGTCATCATGCTTTTGGTTGGATGGTTCAAACAGTCCATGAAATAAAAACTATAAGCTAGTTAACCATTCATTCTGAAGAAGTACAACTATGGCTCCACAGAAATTTCTCCTGTGGCTCCAAAGGAGAGCTCTGTGAGTGATGCCACAGGAACACCATGGCGATGTCCAGGCAGGAGAGGCTGTGGGGCACAGGGGGCCCGTCTCACACTGAGCATCCTGTACACCACCGCATCCACCACACCAAAGCCAAAGTCACCAGTCGTAGCTGCAGGGGCTCAGCACAGCACTCTCCAGGCTGGACACCAGGTGTAGGTCCTCATATCCTTTAATCCTTGTTACCGAAACATCAGGGGTTGGGTTTAGGTCCTGCAGCTCACAGTGGCACAGAAAGCCAATCACTGAGGCTGCTATTGCCAGGGAAGAAGGCTTTATTGGGTGCTGCGGCCGAGGAGATAAGAGATCAGTCTCAAGTCCATCTCCCCGGTCGACTAGCATTACGATTTTTTCTAGCAGGGAAGAAATGTAACCATGTGAGGGAAAACGGGGGTCAGGGAGGGATGAGGAAGGGGAGTCCATCAACAGGCAGCAGGTGAGTGGGTGGCTAGGCAGCCACAGCGAACTAGGGCTCCGGCCTCTCATTGCCAGATGCAGTGACCTGGTGAGTTTGAGCTCCTTGACACCATGGTATCAAGGTATCAATACGGCTGAGGAAGCTCTGGGAGTCACACCTAGACATTGCAAAATCCAGGGTGAATGTCTTCTGTCCCTTCCAGGGTTTTCTTCTTAGGATCCTTCATTTCCTGGGACAGATTGTCCAGTTACTGGGGGTGGGGGGCATGGTGTCACCCTTCCTGATACCAGGTGTCACACCTTGATACCAGGCTGGTGTCCTGAGAGAGAGGCTCAGGTAAAACAAATCTCAGTTTGTCAAGTTTTAAGACTGGGAGGGTCCATTTATATGTTCACTGAAAAGAAACCATATACCTCAGTTGTATGAGACAATTGGGCAGGTTTTATGCGCAGCCAAGCAAGTGAGTGTCCATGCCCATTCCCGGGTGCCGAGGGCCTGAACAGGCCATATGCATGAAGGAGATGCTTGGATCTTCTGAAATAAGAACAGAAGGTGACTCTCACCTGCACTGAGGCAAGTGCAGAAAACACCTCAACCCAGTGGGTGCAGGATTCTCCCCAGAGAATTCTTCAGCTCTTCTCCAGTGCACAGGCAGGAGCCCGGGTCACGCAGCATGGGAAATGGAGCATGCCGTGTAACACCACGTGCAGGGCTACCCCTGAGCCTAAATGGGGTTATTTATCCACAGAGCTAACAGGAGAGATGGCCAGCAAAAGTCATCACGGCCCTGACCTTTGGTAGTGGAGGAGGGAGTGGCAACATTTTCTCCTTGGTAATTTTTGATATGATCGGGATGGTTGTAATGAATGCATAGCACTTTTGTAAAACTAACAGCCTCCTTTCAAAAATGGATCAACTTATAAACATAAAATTGTTTGGTTTGGGGATTTCTATTTAAAGCTGTTCTTTCTGATAATAAATTTGGCAAAATAATCAGTAGGCTGTTTGGGATATTCATAGTTTGAAATAATGAAACCATACAATTTGGGAAAATGGGTACTCTTGTCTTTGTGTTCTGTATTGCAGGGAGAGGTGCATGGATCTAATTAAGTCCAAAGCAGCGTCACATGAGAACAAGCCGGGATTTATTAATGATGAGGATACCTTGCAAAATTCATCTCCTTGACCTTAAATATTGAGATGACTGGAAAGAAATCCAATTTATTTGCTAAATCAAGACATTGATTGTCTTACAGTCATATCTCCTCTATGTATCCTAAGCCTCACATTTATGATAATTTATTTTGAAAAATTAGCACATAAATATAATGTCAAGTTTTTGTGGAGAGCCTACTCATCTTAAAATATTCTCACTTGTGTCATGAACACAGGTGTGCTGTAAATTTAAATAACATCTTAAAATTTTTTTAATTATGATGAGATGTAATAAACCTTCATAGAAAGGGCTGTTCCTCTGTTCTTCTTGACCCACAGATTTGATAAAACTGCAAGCTTCAAGTTCCACCATTTTTTGTTTCACTATGTCCACATTTGCCTGAATTTTGTTGGAAAACAGTGACTTTGGGAACAGGCAGATCCGGTTTAAACCCAAATTCTTTACTTTCTGCCCCTGTAACCTTGGCTAACATATCTCATCTCTCTGAGCTTCCCTGTAAAATGTTGATAATGGCGCCATTTTAAGATTGATGATAATGTATATGTTTTTCTGCCACAGTGTATGTGATCAATAAATAGCAGCCATTATTCCTCCCGAAAAAATATCTACCTGATGATGGGATATTGGATTAAGAATCAACGAACAAGAATGGAGTAAATAACTCATTTTTAGACAATGAAGAAAACATCATTTAGGGCACAGACACTCATCTTCTCTGAAGCAGGAGGTGCTATCTCGGCCAACCTTCTCAACAGAAGGAGAGCATGTGGGGACAGTGAGATGGTGTTGGGAGAGGCACAGTCCCGTGCAATAGCAAATTGTCTTTCCACAGGGGTGACTGATCATCTAACAACACTTTAAAATAATTATCTATTGATAAGACCTGTGGGTTTTACAGTTTCAGAACAAATGGAACTGTGACTTATATCTTGCAATTTGTGTAGCGGATTTTATGTTCACTTTTGTCTTGGTCAATTCTGTCATTCTTTCTATCTCTTTGGGAAAGTGGATTTTGACCTCCAGCATATGATGAGGCAGGCAGGGCAGGAAGCTGGGAGGCATGGACCCCCTTGCTAGGCTCTGTGATGCCCAGCAGTGTCTTGGAAGCACCTCTGCCTGTCCAACGTCTTTTTGACACTTACTCTTATTTTTCTTCAACTTATCCATCACCAAACGGGATTCCCTTCAGCATGGTAAACCACGTACTCCATCTGTTGCTTGTTCTATGAAGATACAGAACAGACCCGGGCAGTCACTTCCTCCATGTTACTGTCCAGAGACTGAAGGACTGGAGCAATATCCCCAGCATTGCAACGTCCACCGCCAGCTCCTCCCTGCTGACCTGGGGTCATTTGCACAATCTGACTGCCATCTCTAGAGCCACGTCCTCTAAGAACTCTCCCGGTCGTCCTGATCCCAGCCCTCCTTTTCATCTCTCTCTTGTGTGCAGCATCCCCATGTCACTCCATCCTGGTTCCTCCATAGCACTTATGCCGTGCTGTCTTCTGTTTACACCACCAATGGATCCTGGGCTCCTGGGGGGTGGGTAAAGAAGATGCGTGTCTCATTCGTCTTTGCTTTTCCAGTGTCTAGAAGGTTGCCTGGCACATCGAAGTGGCATGGGCATCATCTACTTAGTGACTAAACGAATGCAGGGCTGGAATCCCATTCACACTTCACTGCATTGCCCTCCGGTGGCCAAGATAACCCAGCTGTGAGGACCCAACAGTTGTTGAAAGGACACAGCTGGCTTCTGCACATGCAGGAAGCATGGAGTTTACTGTCAAAGCTGAGATGCTTTTGAGACAGAAACCATATACAGGGGCCACAGGTGCATCCAGGGACTATTCCAAGTAGACGGAGGTGTGTGGTCACCCTAATCACAGGGCATGAGAAAGACAGTGGAGGCAAAAGACACCAGTGAATTGATCCAAGTCAAAGTGGTCATTTCCAATAAGGGAGGGCTGGGGAAGAGCTGGGACAGCTCAGCTGAGGTCTGTTGGTTGAAAATTCCACAGCCCAACTCAGGATAACTTGAGCAAAGGGGGATCAACAGGGAGGAATCGGGGATGGAAAACGTTGTAGAGATCAGGTGTGAAAGTGAGTAGAAAGCTTGTGGATGGTGCAGCAACAGGGAGTCAATGACTCCTCCAGGAGTCAATGAACTTGAAGTCAATGGACTTCAGGATGCAGAACAATGAACAATGAAGTGGACTTCAAAGGAACCACTACTAATTGTCCTTCTATCTGTTTCTGTGCCCCCAAGAATCCTAGTGACAAGGAGAAGGCTTCTCTACCTGGCCTTGCTTGGGTCCATGGGCCTGCCTTCCCTCCTAGGCTAGGTGAGGGCTGCCTGCCTGTTGAGTATTCAATTAGACTTTGCATAAGAGAAAGCAGTAATTTTCCCAAGCCGAAACCATGGTATTTTCAACTCTCACTGTTACCTCTTTGGACTTCTTCTCCATCTAGAAATACACTAGCTCTAAGTGTGAGCAATAGCAATGACGAGACACTCACTTAACCCATTTTTGCTTATTTGCTACTTCTTAATCTCTCCTTCTCTCATCGTGATACCAATAATAACTACAAAAATATACATAATCATGACATTAAACCTCAATAATATACAACTTTTGGATACGACCTTCTTTAACGAAAGGAGAAGGGCTTTCCTTATAAAAGCTTTCTGTTATCAAATTGAGGACATGATTGAAGAGTTCAAATAAACTATATTGTTCCATAGATGATTCTGCCTTTTTTTTGGGGGGGGTGGCATCAGCTGACTATATTTCAAGATAAATATGCTGATTAAGTTAAAATGCACAAATGGGAAGTGAAAATTATATAAATTCTCTTTGTTTTTCTTGTGCTTTATTGTTAAGGAAAACATGAGCAATGCGTGAGTTGGCACTACAGTCTAATCACACTTATCATGTAAAGGCATATTTACACAATTTTAAAAAGGTGGATTATGCAAACTATTGTAGGGACATACAAAAAAGTGTAGATTATTTACCAGCCAGAAAATTACGCATTTAAAAACATGTTGAAACGCTTACTCTTCACATGAAAAGCCCTAAGTGCTCCTCCTCGCTGGAATGGTTGATCACACCAGCGTGTGCTTTATTTAGACAAAATATGCTGGGAAAATTCGAAGCGATGAGAATCGAAATGTGTGCAGGAGCCGTCCGTTTCCAACGTTAAATGTAATCGTTTTCAATTTCCTGCATGGCTTTCTTTAAAATAATCACCCCTATTCTTGGAGATGTTTCCAGGATTCCTTCTGTAGAATAAGGAAAAACTAGGTACTAATTTAGGGGAAACAATATATATCTACGAATAAGCTTTCCCTGAACTCATTTGTGTCAGCGTTTCACTCTTGGAGCATGGGTTTTCCTGTACATTTCGTCCCCTGTCTCCCGATGCTTACGTGCCCAGGGGGAGTGCTGAGCAGGCAGGACAGGCTGCTGTGAGATACGGTCTTCACATCATCCCCCCAGGACACCGGCGCTCACTGGCAGGATGGGTTGTGCTGCCTGGAGAATTCCCTGGCATGAGCTGACCGGTGTGCTGGGAGCGGAGATCAGAGAGCTTGGAAGGAGGGCACGGCTCGCTGGCCTGTGGGATCCTTTCGAGAATGAGGGCACCTGTGGACAGCTGGAGAGCCCCCACTTCCTAGCTCAGGGGCAAACTTCCTGCCTGAGCACTCCAAAAACTGCCAAGGCTTTCCCAAGGCCTGTTCTTATCTTTGGGGGCAGCCACAGACAACTTCAGTTCCTGTTCCCTGCAGGAGGTGAGGCTGGGCGTGGGCACCGCCCTGGCCGAGCGGCCCTCAGGACTGCGGGTGCCATGACAGAGCAGCCCTGTGGCCAGGAGAGGCGGTCGGGGGGCTGCTGGGGCTGCTGTCCCACGGGTCTGAAGGCTCCAGTTAACAACAGCCCTCGTTTCTCTACCCTCATTTAAGAAACACTCGAGAGGCAGACAAGAGTCAGGAAAATACAGAGCAAAATATCTTTTTTTTTTTTTTTTTTTTTTTTTTTTGAGACGGAGTCTCGCTCTGTCGCCCGGGCTGGAGTGCAGTGGCCGGATCTCAGCTCACTGCAAGCTCCGCCTCCCGGGTTCCCGCCATTCTCCTGCCTCAGCCTCCAGAGTAGCTGGGACTACAGGCGCCGCCACCTCGCCCAGCTAGTTTTTTGTGTATTTTAGTAGAGACGGGGTTTCACCGTGTTAGCCAGGATGGTCTCGATCTCCTGACCTCGTGATCCACCCGTCTCGGCCTCCCAAAGTGCTGGGATTACAGGCTTGAGCCACCGCGCCCGGCCCAAAATATCATTTTTATACGGGTAAAGCTGTGGGAAAATGTGGCTTCTTGGCCAAGTGGGTGTCTTCATACTTCACCTCCAAATTAAAAAGACTTGTGGCCGGGCGCGGTGGCTCAAGCCTGTAATCCCAGCACTTTGGGAGGCCGAGACGGGCGGATCACAAGGTCAGGAGATCGAGACCATCCTGGCTAACACCGTGAAACCTCGTCTCTACTAAAAATACAAAAATTAGCCGGGCGTGGTGGTGGGCGCCGCCTGTAGTCCCAGCTACTCGGGAGACTGAGGCAGGAGAATGGCGTAAACCCAGGAGGTGGAGCTTGCAGTGAGTTGAGATGCGGCCACTGCACTCCAGCCTGGGCCACAGAGCCAGACTCCGTCTCAAAAAAAAAAAAAAAAAAAAAAAAAAAAAAAAAAGATTTACTTGTGAAATCGCAGTACATTAGCTGCAGTGACCAACTGCCCGGCAGGGTCTGCCTTTAAGAGTCACTGCATAGAGAGACACCGCTACACACGTGCTTCCAGCAGGCAGCGGCTCCCGTAGTTACAGAAAGCCAGAGCTGATTCTCCCAACCTCTTCCAGGTCTAGACCTGCCAGTCAGATGACCCAGGGAGAACGAAGGGCAGGAGACCCAGAAGAGCTCTTCTTACGGAGGGTCTTCCTCTGGAAAAAGGGAGGAAAGAAAGAAGCTCCCTCCCCTATCCCAAGGCCGGACCTTCGGTGGTAGAAAAATGCCTGATCATACTCCTGCGTCTGTGTGGGGAGATTAACCTCTGCTCATTGACCTGTGCTCACAGCCAAGGTTTGTGGAGATACAAGCGCGATGCAAGACGGAGCCTCTGATTTCAGGAGATTGCAGCCCAACTACAGTGATAAAACGCATGGGACAGGTTAGGGAACAATTCACAACACATTATTAACCACTCAAATGAAAGAGATGGATGGCAGGAGGTTTATAAACTCAGGGGAAGCACAGTAGGCCGCAGCAGAGCTGGGCTTCCGGAGTAGGTCCTCCAGGTAGCGCTGAACAGATGGGCAGTGCGGGGAGAGGAGGAAGGGCAGGGATTCTTCTGTGTGCGTGTGTGTGTGTGTGTGTGTGTGTGTGTGTGTGTGTGTGCAGGAATGAACACAGTATGCAGAGATGCGTGAAGCATGTGTGTGTGTGTGTCCGCAAGCGCATGTGTGCACAAGTGAGCAGGAACAGACACAGCGTGCCAAGATGCGTGAAGTGTGTGTGTGTGTGTGTGTGTGCAGGAACAAGCACAGTATGCAGAGATGTGTGAAGTGTGTGTCCGCACATGCATGCATGCACAAGTGAGCAGGAACGGACACAGCGTGCAGAGATGGGTGAAGTGTTTGTGTGTGTGTGTGTGTGTGTCTGTGCAGAAATGAGCACAGTATGCAGAGATGTGTGAAGTGTGTGTGTGTGTCTGTGTGTGTGTGTGCAGGAATGAGCACAGTATGCAGAGATGTGTGAAGTGTGTGTGTGTCTGCATGTGCATGCATGCACAAGTGAGCGGGAACGGACACAGTGTGCAGAGATGCGTGAAGTGTGTGTGTGTGTGTCCGCACGTGTGTGCGTGCACAAGTGAGGGGGAATGGACACAGCGTGCAGAGATGTGTGAAGTGTCTGTGTGTGTGTGTGTGTGTGCAGGAATTAGCACAGTATGCAGAGATGTGTGAAGTGTGTGTGTGTGTGTCTGCATGTGCATGCATGCACAAGTGAGCGGGAACGGACAGTGTGCAGAGATGCGTGAAGTGTTTGTGTGTGTGTGTGCAGGAATGAGCACAGTATGCAGAGATGTGTGAAGTGTGTGTGTCTGTGTGTGTGTGTGCAGGAACGAGCACAGTATGCAGAGATGTGTGAAGTGTGCGTGTGTGTGTCTGCATGTGCATGCATGCACAAGTGAGCGGGAACGGACAGTGTGCAGAGATGTGTGAAGTGTATGTGTCTGTGTCCACACGTGCATGCGTGCACAAGTGAGCGGGAACAGACAGTGTGCAGAGATGTGTGAAGGCCTGGCCGGGCCTCGCTGGAGGATTGCAGTGATGGAGAAACAGGCTGGTGTGGATTTGGGCTGCCTGCCCCTGGGTGGGGATTCAACGCACACACACCACCCCGATGACTGGCTGATCACGTTCTTTCTGTAGCTTTGCCTCTGGGTTGGGGCATATCCCATAACCTTGATTACACATCTGCCAGGTAGGCACTTCGAGTTTTGATCGCAACTTTGCTGAAGGGTCAGCCCTGTCTGCAGCAAAGTGCCGTGATGCTTGTGGCTTTGAGAAGAGGAGAAGCAAGCCGGGCTGTGTCTGGCTCCCATGAGGAGTGGCTGGCTAGGCCCGGGGTCTGGGTGACCGGTAGTATCATTGTGCTGACGGACAGTCTGGCAGGACAAAGGTGTGGGTAGTTTGGCAAGGAATGGATACGATTCTGCTGGGATAGAAGTACTGTTAGAAAATTCCAGCTGTCTAGATGGTGTCAGGAGTTATCTGATGAAGGCTGGGATTGATTGGGATTTTCTCACGTATACTCCACATCTGAAGTTTATCTTTCTTAAACCTTAAACTTTTTACAGCCTTGTGTTGAGAGCTGTCGTGTGTAGACAGAGTTAGATAGAGATGGATGGACCCACACAGACTCATCCGTATTGTGTCATTCTCTGTGACTCAGTGATCCACCAGCAAAATATTAATGTGCTTCAGGAGAAATAAACACTAATACACAGGGAAGAATCAAAGAAAAAGAAAGTAGATGTTTAATCCAACCAAAGTAGTAGGTGATTTTGTAATAAATTATGCATTATAGCTTGATGACATGTAATGATGCTGTTAAATTAATTTACACCCCAACTGTACAGTAAGTACCTATTATTGGCAGGTTGTTCTATGTTAAAATAACATGGAAATGCCTATGCCATTATATTATGTGAAAAACGAGACAAAGTGATATACAAAGCATGCTCATAAGGGTGACCATGTAAAAATTTTCCCAAAATGTATTCTTTGGGTTAAGACTTGGAAAGAGTACTTTAAAGGTATGTCTGTTTACCTGTCTTCCATAGTTTTTACATTCATCGAATTCCTTTAGTGAGGAAAACCTATTAAATGAATTTCTGCTCTGGAGGCAGGGCTGCCAGCAATCCAGTAAAATTTTCAATTACTCTAAATCAACTCGTCTATCTATCCCAACCCTTTTATTCAAGGATTGAAGTGAGACGACGGTTTCAGGTGAATTTTCCACTTGCTTTATTCTTATTCTTGCTGGCGTGAAGGGCTGTGTGTGTTCAACTTATTTGTCTTACGCACAGGCTGACCTCAGCAAGCTTTGTCACACCCAGCATCACTTGGATTCATACAGTCGGGCTGGGCTCCAGGGTCCCGTACTTGGCAGCTCTCCTCCGTGTTCAATGTGAAATTTGTCTTGTAGATGATGTTGAAGCTATGGCTTTAGAGGCTGAAATTGTTCACTGAGCAAGGTCCAATGCTTACGACTGAAAAAAGGATGCATTTGGATGTAGTGCATTTTTCTGTAGCCTGTAACAACTTTTTGCCTAGCTTCACTCTGAGCCTCTTGTTCCTCCAGTTACTGCATCCAATCCACATTCTGAACCCCACCGAGGCCATATGCCACCCCCTGCAAATGGCTGTGCAGAGCTGAGTTGGGCCAAATTAAACTCGGACATGCAGCACACGCTTTGAAGTGGAGCAGGAAGTGAGGGACAGGGTGTAGGCAAAATGAAGGGTCTGCCACTTGTCCTCTGACAGTTTAGGCTCCTTGAAGTTTGAATGCACATCAGAATGAGTGTTCCTTGTGTGTGAATATTCTACTGTGCCAAGGAATATAAAAACAATGAAACCGTAGAGGAGAGCGTCCTGATGATTATAAGCAGAGGGGTGGCATTTGTTCTTCTATTTCATCCCACGTAAGAAGGCCCTGTCCCCTCAAGTGACAAGCTTCTGTCATTGAAGGGTTCCCAGGCTCCCAGCATCACTCTGAGCCCAGCACATGCAGCGGCCCACAAGCTAATCTCAATCCTTACTTTCCACACATTTAATTTTCAGTGCTGGAGGACAGACAAGAAGCAATTATGCAGGCAAACAAGCAATGGAGAGGAGAAGTCTGTGTGCGAGAAAGTGACTGTAGGCTGTTTAGATGGGTGGTTCAGAAATGACCTCTGCTGGAAAGTGACATGTACGGGGAGATATGAATGAGAACCAGTCAGTTCCACAGAGATGAGAGCTTTCCAGGCAGATGGAATCATTACTGGAAAAGCTGCAGGGCAAGAGTGAATAGGAGATGTTTAAGAACTGTGCCTGATGCAAAAGGAAGAATCCCAGGTGCTGAGGTCGAGGTGAGAAGCAGGCGGCACTGTGTGGACGAGGATAGTCAGTGAGGCCTTTTACTGAGTGCAGTGCTGTGTTGTGGGAAGGTTGGAAGCAGGAGAGCAGGCGGATAGAATTTTCATTTAAAGCATCCTCCCTCCCTGTGGAGCGCGGGTTGTCAGGAGGACAGGAGAGAAGCAGGGGGTTCAACCCAGAGTCTTGTTAGGGGTATGGTGAGAAGTCACCAAACACTGATGTTTTTAAGCAGAGGAAGGAAGAAACCTTGGATCACTGGGCGGTATGTGAATCAGAGAGGGAGTCCAGCCTGGGCAGGATGGAGAAACCCCATCTCTACAAAAACACAGAAATTAGCACGCACTTGTGGTCCCAGCTACTAGGGAGGCTGAGGCAGGAGGATCGCTGGAGCCCAGGAGGTCGAGGCTGCAGTGAGTTGTGATTCATCACTGCACTCCAGCCTGGGCGACAGAGCAGCAGCCTGTCTCTAAAAGTATATATAGAGAGAATTGATGGTGATTCCAAGGTGTGGATCTGAGCACTGGGACAGAAGGAGTTGGCGTTTTACTGAGTTGAGAGGTTGGGAGAAGTCGGTGGGTGTGGGGAGGTGGGACAGAAACTCCTTTGGTGAAGTTAGCTTGAGCTTCCCTTGAAGCCTCTCCCTGTGGCTTGTAGACAGCATGTCTCCTCCCTGTGCCAGAGTAGTGGACGGGGACCAGCCAGAGCTACAGAGCTGAGGAGGGTGAGAGGCAATGATGAGATTCCACACACACAGGGGAGTGTGGCGGCCGTGGGAGGAGGATGGGTCATGCACTCTGCTGGGACACCAGGATCTCCAGGGGGCAGAATAGCAGCGACAGGCTCCCTGAATAGCCCCTACAGGGTCACTGCAGAATATAGACATTCAATGGCTTCAATTTTCTTGGTGAAATAATAGATGGGTGAGATGGAAACACTGGAGGAGGCTAGAGATTAAGCGATTTGATTTTCTTTAGCAATAGTCTAAGCAGAGGCAGAAAACATACTAGAAGAGCCTCCCAGGCTCACAGAAACCCCCTTTTCCCAGGTCTCTACAGGTGCAGCATCTGAGTGGGAGACACCAGGCTACACGAGATCTGGGATTTGATTTTATTCGATTGTTTTCCTACAGCTGTTTGTTTCATGCTGGCAGAAGGCTGTGCTGGAAGCTGCCCACGCGTTAGAGCAGGGCTTCCCAACCTCCGACTGCACATCAGCACCCGTCGGCAGCCTGTAAGGAACCAGGCCACACAGCAGGAGGTCACTAGCAGGCCAGCAAGCAAGTGAGCGAAGCTTCATCTTCATTTATAGGCGCTCCCCATCGCTCACATTACCACCTGAGCTCCACCTCCTGTCAGATCAGCGGTGGCATTAGAGTCTCACAGGACTGCAAACCCTACTGTGAACGGCGCACGTGTGGGATCCAAGTCACAGGCTCTTTATGAAAATCTAACTAATGTCTGATGATCTGAGGTGAACAGTTCCATCATGAAACCACCCCCGACCCAAAACCAACTCCATGGAAAAACTGTCTTCCACAAAACTGGTCCCTGGTACCAAAAAGGTTGGGGACCACTGCTTTATTTAGAGCAAATTGTTCAATCCCATCCCTGGTGGACCCCTATTTGGTTCACCTCAGAAACAGACTTTGCACCTTCCAAGTTCAAAGCAGTTATTAGGTTGAACAGCATGAAACTGCTCTTATTCTGTTTTTGAGAAAAATGGCAACGCATACGGTTCAACCTCGTACTTAGAACTGAGATTTCATCGCAGTGATATAGAGGCAGGAAACACAATTGCAGTGCCTTCCCTTTATGTTTTGTAGTTCAGAATTGTGTGAAGGTTGTTATCTGTGAGAACTCTGACAGGGAAGACAAACGGGTGCAAATGTAAATACACTTGATGTGAAACAGACCCTTCCTGGCCAACTGATGCTCTGGCACCTCGTGTTTGTTGCCCATCAGGGGTCCACCAGGGTCCTCAGAACTGGACTGAGTACCTCAGGCAGGCAGCTTGCCCACCATCCTTCCTGCCCTGCTAGTACATCCTAGGACCCTCGGAGCTGGACTGAGCATCTTAGGCAAGCAGCTTGTCCCCCGTCCTTCCCACTCTGTAAGTACGTCCTAGGACCCTCGGAGCTGGATTCTCAGGTAGGCAGCTTGCCCACTGTCTTACTGCCCTGCCAGTATGTGCTAGGACCCTTTGAGCTGGACTGAGCATCTTGTCTCAGCTTGTCTGAGCATCAGAACTGGACTGAGTACCTCAGACAGGCAGCTTGTCCCCCGGTCCTCTCTGCCCTGCGAGTACATTCTAGGACCGCTTGCCTTCTGAATTATATCTTGACCAACTAAAATAAAATTTAAGCTCAAATTAAAAGACATTTCTAGAAATATTTTTACCACTTTCTCTAGTAGACCAATACCTAGCATACAGACTTGAGGAACAGATCATCTTTCAACATCTAACCTTCTATGTGACAAAATTATTTCCAAAATTATCATATTAAATATAAAACAATATTAATAACCAGAAAATATCATCGAGAACAATTAAAAAAATTCAGCTTCATACTTCTACATATAAAATCATATTAATAAAAAGTTATGAAAAATATTACACTACAAATATTTCAAAAATACAATAGCTTTTAAAAACTTGGATATTAATGTTTTGTTAACTGTCTGATATAATACTATTAAATGTAAATAATTGGTAGCCAAAAAATTATTGCTAAAGGCAAAATTTAGAAAATTAAATCATATCACTGATTTAAAATTATACATTTCTGGTTTTTAGTTTTAAATAATAATTTAAAAATGATTAATTTCAATTATAGATATGTTTTTCTTATTTAGCATAATATTCCATACCTGAGCTAAAATTTGCATTTGTCAAACAAACATAGTACCTCAAAATTTACGCTGTTTCACTGTTTTAAATTCAAAACACAATACTGCGAGTGTTCTGGTAGAATGAGGGATCTGAGCTCACTCACTTTCTTGTCTTCCACTTTGCAGTCATTGTGCTCTTACTGTTCGTTTGGAATCAACTCTTTCAACTCAAGAGTGTGTAGGGCCTGAGGGCTGGAGATGGGAGCTACGCTTAAAGGGAGCTGGAACCATTCGAGGCCACCTGGAACTCAGTCCTGAATCCACAACGTGTAGCGGGCCCAAGTGTCGGGGCTGGACTCACAGTCGTGGTGTCTGCAGTGCTAAGCAGAGGGTAAGGAATGGAAATGTGCCAATCCAAAGCTGATATGTAGTAGCCATTTCGAACATAAACCAAGCAAAGATCTGATCTTCCCCCATGGAGGAGTAACCCATTACCAGCAGTGGCAGCATGACAGGACGATCATGCAAAACAGAGTAAGTTTTGATCAATTTTGTTACTGGTTTTTAAAATCCTCCAAGACAATGCACCTGCTTTTTGTCCATATCTGCAGAGTGTTCCCGTGTCTGCACTTGTGTGCCATGCTGAGTCTTCCCAAAAGATTGTACCGTCTCTGTGCCCATAGTCATTTAATTCTTTCTGAAGTGCTACTGTTCCATGCATGAGGCAAGGAGGAAGTCAGGTGAGCAACCTAATGAGTAAGTTAGAGTAAGTTAGAGTTCCAGGTAATGCACACGGACACTGCAGCCTCATCAGTATGAGCAACACAGAGTTCTCCTTCACGTCACTGGGACGTGGGATCAGTTTACAATCAGCGTGCAGCCCATATCCCCTTACTTGAGGGATGCTGTGTATTTGTACCTCATGGGGCGTAGCCTATTGACAATAACAGAATACAGCTGTCAAGCAAATTGGTGGGCAAAAAACAAAATAATTTGAAAACAAATTACCCATTAACTCCATTTTCCACAAGCTTATCTGGAATACCAAATAACAGCTGTAGAATAAGTAGATTAATTAATACTGACTCACAGAAACTCAGTTTCCAAGCCTTTATTGTATTTCTGAAGAGATGAAGAGTGCTGAATCCCCTACCTGAACTCCTTGGAGCCAGGAATCTTTTAGAATTCTAAACTTTCAGACTTCAGAAAGGCAGAGCTGTGCCTGTGTTTTATAACGGGTTGTATGGAAAGTGTCCAGGCAGTGTTCAGGAATGAAATGAGGAGTTGGTCCTCATTATTTGCAGATTTCATATTTCTAAATTTCCTACCTGATAAAACATATTTGTAACGACAAAATCAACGTTCACAGTACTCTCACAATTGTTCACAGGCATGCAGTGCATAAAAAACTAATATAAAATTTGCACCACCTGCTGTGCTCACATTCCCAGCCAGGGCTAAGCCAGGCAACCTCTGCCTTCTTGTTTCCTGCTGTGAACAAGTTTCCTTTATGCTCCCTATTTAGAGCCACATATTTTATTTTATTTATTTTATTTGCTTATTATTATTATTATTAATATTATTATATGAGATGGAGCCTCGCTCTGTCACCCAGGCTGGAGTGCAATGGTGTGATCTCAGCTCACTGCAACCTCTGCCTCCCGAGTTCCAGTGATTCTCCTGCCTCAGCCTCCCGAGTAGCTGGGACTACAGATGCACACCACCACGCCTGGCTAATATTTGTATTTTTAGTAGAGACAGGGTTTCACCATGTTGGTCAGGTTGGTCTCTAACTCCTGACCTCAAGTGATCCACCTGCCTCAACCTCCCACAGTGCTGGGATTACAGGTGTGAGTCACCGCGCCCAACCCCAAGAGCCACATTTTTTAAAATGTTGCATTTCTATGCTTTTGTTGATGATGATCCTGTTCAGGATGGCCCAGAGTATACTGCACATGTGCTGTCTCCTGTCTTTGTGTCTCTGAGCACAGAGGCTGTGATGTGCCTTGTGGAGAAAATACCTGAGATCCAGAAGCTTCACTCAGGCACATATTCCAGTACTGCTGGCTGTGAGTCCAACGTTCACGAATCCACTGTGTGTATTAAATGAGGTGTCTTTAAACAGAAACACTCTTAAAACGAGGCTGTGCATTGATTTCTTGATGAAAACGTTGAGACCAGAGGCTTTCAGGAACCTAACCCTGTATTTCCCCTAGGAGCAAATGTTCGGTGCTCACCAATTCAGTGTTCACAGAGACTTTATTGAACAGAATCACCAGGAATACACAGAATTAACCGTCTATTGAGACGTGCACTGAGAAAAACATGAATATTCACACAATAGGAGAGATAAAAAGCTTTAAGTAGCCTTATCTTGGTTTAGGTCAAGTTTTGCCATTATAGTCATGAGTGGATTAACAATGAGGATACATCCTGAGAAATGCATCGCCAGGCAGTTTCATCATGATGTGAGCATCACAGAGTGAATTTACACAAATCTAGATGGTGCAGTCCACCACAAACCTAGGCTGTATGATATGGCCAGTTGCTCCCAGGCTCTAAACCTATATAGGATGCACTGGACTGAACACTGTAGCCAGCTGTAATGCAGTGGTATTTGTGTATCTAAACATACTTAAACATAGGAAAGTAAAACTATGTCACTATAATCTGAAGGGACAACTGTCATGTATGTTGTCCACAGTGGACAGAAATGTTACACAGCACATGACTGTAATTTATTTCAGGTTAAACAAGCTGCCAAATGAATTAAGAAAAAAAAGTTTGTTTCAAACTTCCTGGAGTTTGGAATTGTACCTAGGGGCCGTGATACTCTAGCAGCTGGTGTAAGACCCTCATAGTCTCTACTTAATAAAATAATGTGATTAATTTGCTTAGCATATTGACAGTATATCTACATATACAAAGGTTTTATTTCTTAAAGTTTTTAATTATTGAAAACACATTCTTACAATGCTTTATATTTTTATTTGTCTTAACAAGTCTTTTTTTTTTTTTTTTTTCTAAGTCATGAGTAACTAGGTTTCAATTGGGCGCTGCTGACTTATCACAGATCCCAAGATAGTAAGGTACAAATTACAGGAGATTTACTAACGCCACTTCTTGCTCTCCTGGGTTGACAGGGCATAGGCAAAGCACAGAGAAATGAAATCAACAGACACCGTTCAGATCTCACCTAAATTAATAGTTACGGCTTCCCACTCCATCAGATATTTCATCAGAGCTGCTAATGAGGAGCAAATTGGTTGATTTGAGCTGTACCTCCTCTCTCTCTCCTGGCTTTCCCCTGGGGACAGTGCTAATGAGAACTGAAATGACCAGAACCAGGCAGCAGAGCAGGAGAGAATCCGCAGCTGACCGGCCCCTGCTTACCTGACTCTGAACAATGAAGGGCTGCCATAAAACAGAAAGAAAAATAGGAAATTATATAGAGATGAATGACAAAATTTTATTTCTTTTTTTCCATGTTAGGTTTACTTTATCAATAAATATGTGGACATTTTCAAATTAAAAATAAAATCAAGAGACATTTCCATAATTGATATTTATTTGAAAATTAAGATCTAACACTGCAAATTTAAAAGGCATAAGATCTGCTTTTGTGTCTTGGTGGTTTGCTCTAAGTATCTTTAGTTGTGTAATATAATGTAATATATCTTATATCATACATATTTTCTCTATGTATTAATTTAATTTGAGGCATACATATATAAAATATACATATGATATAGAAATAATATATAAATAGCTAGACTAAAAATATTATATAATATATATTAAATAAATGTATATTATATGTAAATATAAAATATTATTAGATATAGAGCAAATATAAAACAAATAATTTAAACATTTATACATAGAGCATACAACCAAGATGCAAAGGCAGATCTTATGCCTTTTAAATATACAAGTGTTAGATCTTAATTTCCAAGTAAACATTGATTACAGAAATTTCTCTTCATTTTATTTTTAATTTGAAAATGTTCACATACCTAAAATGTCCACATATTATATAGACATATATATTATTAATATATATAGCATATCTGTTAATTTTATGTGAGGCACATGTACATATAACATATATACATAGCCACATATTTATTAATAATATGATAAATATGAGGATATGTGGATATTTATTAATGCATAATATGGATATTAATATAAGACATACATACATATGTATCCACATATTTATTGATAAAGTAAAACTAAAACGTAACAAGAAAAATACACTAAAATATTACGTATGCAGCCTTATATTAATTTAAGACATAACAACCTTTTTGGCTACTTGAGATCACAGAAAAATTTAGAGTGAATTAAGATGCTTTCTCTTTTTTTGATGAATTTTATTATTTCTAGCTTTAAATACATAGCTAGTATGGGAATCACTTGAAAAATCATACATGAATTAAATTATTTGATTTTTTTAAAATTTTGGAAGTCTTAAGTATGTATTTAAGTACACCTCTGCTTTCCTGATTAGTCTTCAGTGATTCATATCATCAGTTACAATTCAGTCCAAAATCGGCAAAGGAGTAATAGCTACAACTTCTTTGTTGCATGAGTACACAAATACAAGAATTGTGACATATACTTTTATATATATATGTGTGTGTGTAGGTATATATGCATACATATAATAGAAATAAGTGTGTGTGTGTGTATATATATATATAGTATTTTAAAGTAGATATTATCCCTGCTAACCTAATCAGTATGACTGTCGATAGTATACGAAATGACTACTTTGATTTGGAGTGCAATTCAGTATTTATTCAAACATTGATGGATAAGAGCCAAATTTAGTCTTAGACATAGTGTAAATAGGCTGGGAAGAATGGAGAAACAGTGGAAAATGTAAAGTTTGTCATTATGTGCCTACAAATCATCTCTGTTTCTTCAATATAGGGGAAGTTCTAAATATAAGAGTGGTCTTCTGTGCACGACATCACTGTGGATCTCCGGTTTCCCACGGCAACACTGCCATGATTCCTAGGCACCTGCTCTCTCCCTATTTTTATGAGAGCGTCTGAGCCCTGACAAGACTCGGGGTAAGAAAAGAACATCAGTGCTTCTGTGTGCCTGGGCTCCTGCCACTTACAAAATCTCCTTTACAATGTCTCTCACTCGGTTTCCTTGACTTATTGGCAACAAGAGTGATATTTCTTGGACTTTGGAAAACGATACTGCTTTTAAGTAACCAGTAGCCAATATCGGAGTAGAGCGGAAATGCTTGGACCAAGATCCAGGCCATAGATGGCAACATCTGTGAACCCACACCTGTGATTCCCACTAACATGAAGGTAGTAAGGAATTCAGAACAGCCGAGGAGAACAGCCAACAAACAACTGCCCAATTACTAAATAGGGAGCTGAAAGAAAGGAGGCATTTTCTACATGGGGAGTGAAGGATTTGGGCCACGAAACTTCATTGACATGAAGGAGGCTCAGGCACAAGGAGTGGGGAGGAAAGGTCTGCAGCCACCAGGAGTTGGAGACCGCAGCCGCTGAGCAATGCCAGCTTTTCTTTTTTTTTTTTTTTTTCTTGTATTTTGGAGTGCAAATTTCTCGGTCATGTTCCTTTTCAAAGAGAATTGTTTGCATTAAACTCACACACACAAGGGCCCTAGGTATTCACATTCTGTTAGAAAGAGTGGACTTCCACTTCTGGGGTCCTCTGGGAGGCACAGCTTCCTGGGAGTCTGCTTTCCAGGTGTCCTGGATAACTGAGGATGCTACAGTGATCACTTTTCCCCTGCTATTTCCCTAAGGGTTGATAATTTATTGACTATCTTTCAACTCAAGTTGTCCTGTAATATTGCTGTGTTCAGCTTATCAGAGGAAGCTCAAACGTTTTTCACATGACTTGGGAGATTTGGGTCACCAGACTCAATGAAAACACACACTGGTGGACTTGAGTATTATTCATAATTTGTTTTTCCCTCCCTTAGATTATTTGTCTCCATCCTTGCCACAGATCCTGACAGAAGGAGGGTCCTCACTCACCGAATGATGGGCTTGGCTGAGTGACTTGCTTTGAACACTAGAATGTGAGTGAACGTGCCCCTAGGAGCAGGAGGCTTCAATGCAACTTCAAAGTCTGGAGCAGCTTCTGTGCTCCCACCCTCTCTCACCTTCGAGAACATTGCGTCCTCACTGCGTCCTAGAAAAAGAAGGTCCATGATGCAGGCAACCTGCAGCGGCTCCACAGCCCAGAACAGAGGCCCAGCCAACCCTCAGCCCTTAATTAATGTAAGAAACAAATGTTTGTTGTTGTGAGTCACTGAGATTTGAGGGCTGTTTGTTACGTGGTGACTGATACATTATATGTGACTGATACACTAAAGGGAAGATGAGAGAATAGCATACTAGGCAAGAAACTGAATAGAGTAGAATTAAACAGCCAAACCAAGTGTCTTAGTTATCTACTGCCTCAACGATGTAAGACAGCAAACCATGCTGAAACTCAGTGTTTTACAAGGGGCCTCAATTACCTCATAAGTCTGTGTGTCCAGGCAACTGTGGCTGTTCTCGGTGGGTGAGTTTTTGGTCTCAGCTAGATTTGCCCACCAATCTGGCAGTAGGTTGGATATTGATAGAACCGTGGAGACCACTAAAGTCTCATTCTTCACAGGCTCCCCTGGGCACGCTCTGAGGACAGCCATAGAGTGCAGGAGCAGAAGGGGGACATAGACATGGGCTTTGCCAAGGCTGTGCTTGAATCACATCGGGTGACCTCCCACCCAAGCCCCTCATAGGGCTGAGCCTGGCATGAAAGGATGCATGGAACACCCCGACCAGATGGGAGGACGCTACAGAGCCATACGATGAAGGGTGGGGACACTGGAAAGGGTGAAGACTTGGGGATGCTTGGCAATTTGCCTCATCAAGTTTAGACACATGACATAGGCGGAGGTCAAATTCAGCTGAGGGGAAGGAAATACATTGGGTGTGACGTAAGAGGACATGTGAGGCTTTAACTCCTGGGGCCCATCTGATGGTTTAGCTTTATAAAGACTATTAACCTTGCCTAGTGCTTTCTTGCAGATGCCAGTAACAATCCTTCATCACAGGATCTAACCAAAATGCACATTTGAGTTCATACTCAAACTGGTTACTCTTAGATAAGACCAAGGGTTGGTGTATTCTCTGAACTGTCTTCTTCCCAACTGTGCAGCCAAGCACAGAAGCTCAGAGGCTGAAGGAAAGGTAAGACAAAGCTAAGCATAGTCTATGAACACGATGTGAAAGTGTGTTACTTAGGCGTCTGAGTTTGCTTTTAGATAAACTAGGATTTTG
The DNA here is from genome assembly GCF_007565055.1 of Rhinopithecus roxellana. Lineage (NCBI taxonomy): Eukaryota > Metazoa > Chordata > Mammalia > Primates > Cercopithecidae > Rhinopithecus > Rhinopithecus roxellana. Next base: position 28,697,192 of record NC_044559.1, read on the forward strand.
CATGGGATGAGGAGCCTAGAGGCACAGCTACCAAGAATATATTTTGGGATAGATGGTGACTTCCCAGTATTTGAGAGCCGATGAACAGAAGATAAGAATGTTTCACACAACGAGGGGCTCTCATTACAGCCATTGTGGAGTTTTTGACAGTTGACAGTTCATATCGGCAATCAAAAAACGAACGGAGTCTCTATGGTTACATTCTGTATAATTTAGTATCCAAAATCTGCAAAGCGTATTTCCCCTGATAAATTGATAATTTTGTTTTATTAGACAAACCATGAACATTTGTACAGGGAAAGGTGCTTAGTTCTTAATGGATTCATCCTTGCTACTTATAAAAGTATTTCTTTGAATTTGCTTATAATTGAATAAGATTTTTTTTTATTTTACTAAACTGATTATTTTATTCCTAATACTGTTATGTTCATTGAATTGAGTGACAAGGTCATTAGAAAGAAATAAACAATAGCAAAATACTTTTCCTTGGTTGGTTTGTTTTTATTGTTGTTTGAAACGGTCTTGTTCTGTTGCCCAGACTAGAGTGCAGTGGCATGATCCTAGCTCACTGCAGCCTCGAACTCCTGGGTGCAAACAATCCTACCACCCTGGTCACCTGAGTAGCTGGGGCTACAGGCATGTGCCACCAGGCCCGGCTAATTTCTTTAAAATTTTTGTAGAGATGAGGTCTTGCTTTGTTGCCCAGGCTGATCTCAAACTCCTGGGCTCAAGTGATTCTCCTGTCTTGGCCTCCTAAAGTGCTGGAATTACAGGCGTGAACCACCTCGTCTGGCTGCAAAATACTTTTGGATCTTCAAAAATGGTGAAGGGCTCGGAAATAGTCCCATTCCCAGGGCTTCCCTACCTCAGCAGGATGTCCTAGTCTGCATGGTATGATGCAGAGTGTTCACAAGCCACCGCCTTCAGTACATGTAGCTGAGGCCAGAGGAAAGATGCTAGGAGAACCCAGGACCACTGAGCAATCTCAGGGAAGGGTGCCTGTAGGTTTTCAGCATGGCCCATCCTTTTCTCATCTGTGACCAGTTATAGATGAGCCCATCAAAAACGTGCATTTCTGTTAAAATGTTTTGGTTTCTATTATCTCCTTTTGACTCTTATTGTTTCCGTCTCTCTGCTTACCTTACCCTTCTTGCACAGCACCCACCTTTTCCATTCTAGCCCTTAGCGTTCAATCCGAGTTGTTTTAAATTCCCTTGTCTGAGAATTCAAAGCCCTCTGCCATGTGTGATTCTGGTGCCGATGCTCACCTGTGTGTTTTGTCTCTTAGTACATCTTGTAGTACTTTGTTGAAAGCCCAGGACGTGATGTACTGAGATACTGCTTCTTGTGGAAGTTTCTGCTTGTAAGTGAATTTCTGCTCTGGGGAGCTGTGATTCTCTGTATCCACCTCACTCTCCAATTTGAGGGACAGGGATTTGCACTGTGACCTCAGTCCTCTCTGACTCTAAGAAGTTGTTGATTTTCAGTTGGTTGAGCTTTTTATTGTTGCTTGTTTTAGAATGGAGTGACAACTTCCCAGCTTCTTACACATCATGCCAGAAACTGAAGTGTGCATGGCCATCCTTTATCCAGCAGGTCTTGGTTACTCCTTAAATGAGGTATAAATGGCACCTGCCATTAAATAAAGCAGCTGATAAAGACAAATTTTGGGAGATAGGTTGAACAGAGGGTATCCATATAAATGTGTGAACTCACTCATGTTAGTCCCTCTCTCCAGCAGCGCCTGTATACACTTCCCAAATAAAGCTTCTGTTGGCAATGTGGAATTTGCTTAATGTTAGAGGAAGAAGAAAGTTATGTGATCATAGCTAAGTAGAACTTTATTTTATTGAGCCCTGTAGACATTTAGAGGAGTATTGAGGAAGCAGAGACAAGTACCTGGGACTCTTATGCTAAGTGGAATAAGCCCGGCACAGAAAGACAGATACTGCATGACCTCAGTCACATGTGGAATCTAAAAATCCAGTCTCATACAAACAAGAAGTAGAAAGGTGTTATCAGAGGCTACGGAGCAGGAGGGGCAGTGAAAAGGCAGACATTGATTAAAGGGTACAAAGTAGACCAGAGGAATACGTTTTGGTGATCGATTTCCCTGCATGGTGACCACAATTTATAATAATGTACTGTATATTTCAAAATTGCTAAAAGAACAGATTTTTGACATTTTTGCCACACACACACTGATAAGTTGGTGAAGTCACAGATTTGTTAATTATCTCGGTTTAATCTTTCTACAATTTATATGTATACACACATCAAAATATCACATTGTACCCTACTGATATATACAATTATTGATTGCCAACTAAAATAATAAATTAAAAAACTTGCAGAAATAAGGTCTTTGGGGCATCACAGTGCTGTTCAGTCTAGAAGAGATAAGACTTATTCTCTGTGACTATATTACCAAATTACGCCCCCCTCCAGGGAAGAGTAAACATCTTACTGCAAAATGCACAGTGCTTTGTCTGGTGTTTGCTGTTACCAATAAATATTAGCAATGATGGTGAATGTTTTATCCTGTTCTCTTTGCTTATGGCACAGTGCCTGGCATACGATGGGTCTGCTGAAGGTAAAAAACGAATGAACTTCATTATGTAAAGCGGACTGATCTGATATTCTTTCTTCTCTCCAGAAAATAGAACTTGAGAACATGGGCTTACATTTGTACAGTTAGTTGAAGTTAATTATAAGAGCTAACCCTTCTGGTATTTCTGGGAGAATTTGCTTGGAAAAGTCAAGCACTTTATTTCTCATCAAATATTTAAGATTGGGAAGATTTAATTTTCATCCTACTTGATAGTTCTCGGGTCAACTATAAAATTATAACATTTAAAAATCACTTCAAAGGATTTTTCTTTTACAAAGATTATCCTACTTGGCTTAAAAAAGAAACAGATCATTATTTGAGGAATCATTCTATTGTTACATTCGCTCCATAGCTTTGCCGAAGACATTAACCTTGTCCCAGAGATAATCCACTTGTAACATTCACTGTTTCCTCCGGATCTCAGAGTAAAAGATGAGCAAATTCCTTCTTAGGTTTCTTTTCCCCCTTAGTGGTTTCTTTTAAAAATGAAAACCTATTTAGAAGTGGAAATGTCTTTTTCTTTAAATTCTAAAGTTATAATAACATGCAAAAAATGAGCTCTGAAAAACCAAAGTTGGGCATTGGGACACACCCTGCATGTCTGATGAGGTGACCCCCCATCGCCAAGGGATAGAGCTCTTGTAATTAACCAGTAGACTTCCAGGTCTGGCTCCTACCCACGTTCAAGTCCAGACAAGTGGTTCATCAAGTGCAAAACAGCTTACGTTAGTGCTTTGCAAGTCGAGTGACAGACACAGGAAAGGGTCCTTTGGTGGAGCACTTGGACCGTCCCCACACCCCGTCCCCTCCCTCCCTCTGAGTCTTGGTGAGAGCTGCTTAGGCGAGAATTGCTGCCCAAGAACCTGACTCCTGGGGGGTTTCAGGCTCCCCTGCCCCACGTCCCACGCACAGGGGGCTGCTGGTGACAGAGGCCAGCCATGAGAGGAGGCCATTCCGCATAGACATTTCCACCGAAATGGGTTATTTCAGCCTCGTTGGTCACAGATTCTGTGGTTTTCCAGTGATTCATCTTACTATTAATAATGTCAGAGAATTTTAGGCCCTTGAATTAAATAATGATAAATAGGAACCATGGAGTGCGCCGGGCGAGGCCGTGCTGTTTATTTCAGCGTGCAGCACTGTCAGGCCTGATAAATCGGCTCCCTGAAATAGTTTATAAAGTATTGAATTGATGTGGCTGTTGGAGAGGGAGAGAATTAATGTTATGAAATAGGCCTGCAACCTAGATTGGATGAAAGCGGAGGAAAGCCTTTTATATAAATGCTGTGTCTGTGGAGGAAATGGTTACCACCAGAGGTGAGTGAGCTCCCAGGGGAATAATGAGCTTCTGTGATCTTGGGGGTGGCAGGTCAGGCAAGGGGAGCTGGGGGGCCGGGAGGGCCCAGGGCTGGCAGCGCGAAGGGGGGTTGCAGGCTGTTCTTTTATAGTCCTGAGCAGGAAGGATGAAGGATGCAGGAGAGAAATGAAAGGCTGTTTAAAGAGGGAGTGGAGGTTTTGGCTCTGCATGGCCATATTTACAAGTTTCATGTCAAAGAAAGGCGGCCTGGGCTCCATCAACACTGAGAGCCCCTTCTCACTTCCCTCTTCCAGGCCAGACTCAGCACAACCAGCCCATACCAGCAGGTGTCTTAAAATCCTGTCATCCTGATATTTAGGCTACCCATAACAATTATCTCATTAGGTCTTTACAGAGAAAATAAGGCTGATTTTATTTTTCACATTTCTGTGATTAATAATATTTTTGGAAATGCATAGGCCAAATGAGGGAACAGAAGGCATTGGAAATGTGCTAATTTATAAATACTATGAAAATATTCATTCCATCATTAGTGGCATTTTCCTAAAATTGAAGCTTGGATTCCAATTTGTTTGATGATGGAAAGGGTCAATTTTTCAATGTCTCTGAGGAGTGCACCTCGGACTTAGTGACTCACTTGGCCTCTGAGAATCATCTGAAGATGGCAATAAAAGGCTTTCGGAGATTGCCCTCCATGTCCTTACTCATGTAAGATACATGTATTAATGTTCCCTCCAGGGAAGAGTAAAGCAGATCAACAACCCCCTAAATCCCTCATGTTTTAATAGCTTCTCATGTTGCATATATATATATATAATTATTATTATTATTGTTATTATTTTTGAGATGGAGTCTTGCTCTATTACTTAGGCTGGAGTGCAGTGGCACCATCTCAGCTCACCACAACCTCCACCTCCTGGGTTTAAGCAATTCTCTGCCTCCGCCTCCCAGTGTAGCTGGGGTTATAGGCATGCACCACCATGACCAACTAATTTTTGTATTTTTAGTAGAGATGAGGTTTCACCTTCTTGGCCAGGCTGGTCTTGGACTCCTGACCTGGTGATCCACTCGCCTCGGCCTCCCAAAGTGCTGGGATTACAGGCGTGAACCACTGCGCTCAGCCAACATTTTAAAAAAGTGAATAATGTTACACTTTTATCAAAATGGGTGAACCCAAAGGCAGCAGCACCAGGAAGTCCAGCCCCAAAATGACACCTCATTTGCCACGTTTCTCCTTCATTAGGGCTTTTATGAATGCCCGTGGAAAACACAGAAGACATACCTGCCATTGATCATGACTTCTGAAAACGTGAGCTAGAAACGTCCACACACAAAATGGCTAGGAAAAGGGCTGGGTGCGGCGGCTCACACCTGTAATCCCAGCACTTCGGGAGGCCAAGGCGAGTGGATCACCAGGTCTATTTGCCCAGCCTTTGCCTCCCAGGAACCTCCCCCATCCTGGCAAAGTGGGAGAGGTTTTTGCCCTAATAATATAAAACTCTCCGTCACATATGCCTTGCTTAGAGTGTGGAGCATCAGTACGGGCTCAGATTTTTGTTATTTTAACCAGTTTTTGCATTTTTGCAGACTTTACCATTTTAAGTCAGACTGCCACATCTAAAGGTGCAAACTGTTCCCTCCCTAGAATGATAGAGTCAGGGTAATTTAGCTTTTCCATGATGAGAGGGGACTGGCACACAAAAACGTCACTGTTCAGGGTTCCACTCTGAAATCTTTCCCCTGTGAAACTGAGAAGGTTCACTCCAAAGCTGCAACACTCTTGGTTTCTCTAGTTCTCTTCTCTGGTTGGTGTGGTTCCTTTGTGTGACCTATCTCAGCCATTCCCCTTGGTGCTGTTGACATCCTCTGTAGGTGATTTTCTGCCTTACTTAGTGGGCAATTCTAACTGAATAGGACAAAAGTAGAAATGTCAGCTTCTCCTCCAGAGGCCGACCCTGCCATTTTAGGGGCAGGTTTTTCATTCTTGGAGAGTCTCTTTATTTACAGTCAAGCTGATGGCCACGTTCAAGATGACTGGTGCTGCTGAGAGTCTGATTTTCAGATTGGCTTGGTGCTACTCGGCTGTGGCTGATCTGCAAGCAGAGGTAAACAAGGTGATCTGGGATTTAAAATCTTAGAAAGACAGGGTTTGGGCGATTTTTCTGACCTGAGTTAATTTGGCTTGTCTGGATTAGGTCACTGTGGAGTCAGCTTTTCTTATTCAAAAATAATTGCCTCCTTGGTGGTAAGCTCATGGGCTGTATGGCAGGCTAGAGAGGGAAAAAAAGAGCTAAACAAAAGAGAGATGCAATCACGTATAATTTTCTTACCTAGAAATGTTATTTATGATAGAAAAGCAAGGGACGTTTGCATTCAGCTTGTCGGTCGACATAGGTTTCCCGTCTCTGAGAGAAGGCATTGATTTCGAGAGCCACTGTGGGTGAAGGATGGAACACTCTAGATCGACTCCCTCTGTCTGAGCTGATTGCTCTTACAGGGCCGACCAATCTGAGCCGTGTTTTACATATTCAATTTAAAGCACACGGTTAGTTTCACCGGAAGGGTCCACCCTGACGTTTAAGAACGTAGAACTCCTGGAACTTTCTTGCTCTTTTTTCCTGATGGTTGCAGAGCTCTCTAAATTGGGAGTAATCTTGCATAGCCTGTGGGCTCTTTTATGTGGCCCAACAAGGAAAAAGATGTGGCAGCAAGTAAGGGGTTGTTAAACGTAACGGGCAAGCCATGTCAAGAGCCGTAAAGCAGTCGGATGCACGGGCGCTGAGCTGGGCTTTTATGAACACGTTGAGAGCCTTGTCTCATAGCCATCCAGGCACTGACACCTGGGAGAAGGGGTGGCAGCCTGCTCACTGGATCCAACAAAGTCAATACCAGCTATGCTTACTGCACGGTGGAATGGATACCAAAGAAGAATGAGATACACCCCAATGCTTAGGAGAGAGCGAGTTAATAATTTAGAAGGGCTGGGCGTGGTGGTTCATGGCTGTAATCCTAGCACTCTAGTGGGTGGAGGCACGGGAATCACTTGAGGTCAGGAGTTTAAGACCAGCTTGGCCAACATAGTGAAACCCTGTCTCTACTACAAATAATAAATTAGCTGGGTGTAGTGGCAAGCACCTGTAATCCCAGGTACTCAGGAGGCTGAGGCAGGAGAACTGCTTGAACACAGGAGGCAAAGGTTGCAGTGAGCTAAGATTGTGCCACTGGAGTCCAGTCCGGGAGACAGAGCGAAACTCCGTAATAATAATTAATAATTTAGAAGGGAGTCAAGATTTACAGCTATCTGATGATCACAGATCTAGAAAAATAACAGCATATGAAGTGGGTAGGATTTGTCACACAGGAGAGTTAAGAAGCTCAGAGGAAGTCCTCTGCTCATCCAATCTTTTCTCTATTCTATTCTCTGTGCTAAATAAGAATAAAATGTACACAGTGCCTTACAGCCCAGGAGGACTGATGTGATGTGGGCCCTGCCTGTGTCTCTCGCCTGTCTTCTCATCAGCCTGTGCCACACACACATCATGCTGCTGTCACGTCAATTTTATCTGTGTTGTTCAGATGGGCTGAGACATTTTTCTACCCCAGGACCTTTGCACATGCTTTCATTCATGTGCCTGCAGCTTTTTTTTTTTTTTTTTTTTGGCTTCCATTTTTTTTTTTTTTTTTTTGAGGGCTTACTTCCTCTTATCTTAGAAACATCATATTAATATTGTCTCCCAGGGATGATATTCCCTGTCCTCCATTAGAGTATAAGTCTCATGTCATCCAGAGAATGTCGCTATTTATCTATCATTATCTTAATCCTCTTTACCTGTGGGAGAATGTATCACAGTCTGTAATTATTGTATTCCCTTTATCTGCTTTTTGTTTCTAGCTACAATGCAATGTTACTGAAGAACTGTCTTTTTAAATTTTGTTTTCATCCCTATAAAACTAAGACTGAATATAGTGCCTGCAACATAGTAGTCATACAGTAAGTATCTGTGGAATGACTGAAACTGTTATTTTCACTTTATTCTTCTTGCATGATATTACACCATTTAGAGATTTGACTGGCTGCAGAAACATGATTTTAAAAGCTGCATCCCATGAGGACTGCCAAATGCTGTTAGTGCTTTATTATGATTTGGTCCAATCACATTTATTTTCTTCTAGATGTGTATTAGGATAAGAAAATGGAATGAAGCCATGCAGAGAAGAACAGTAGAATTGGGCACTTCGTATAAAAGCTTGAATGGAACACAACAGTAAGACAGCTTGGGAACATCAAAGAGTTCAGGGCCAAGGAGTGAGAACAGAAATGAAGCAGAGGTGCCAGAGCCCGGAGGTGCCTCCTCAACACTTCACCGAGGCACAACAAGCCGCTCTGTTTTATTCCTTCTCTCTCCTCTCATTCCTTCTTCTTTACAATTTTTTTCAGAACATGAAAACCATATTTTTGTACTTATTTTTACATTAAAATAAATATAATTTTGTTATGTAAATGGCAATTTGATATTTACATATATACATCTCTCTGTCTCAAAATAAAGAAGGAGAAAAAATTCTTCTTATATCTTATTACCACACCCTGACTTCAATTTCACTCTCCTCAGAGAGGTAACTGCTGTTAACAGTTTGAAATACACACTTTCAGACAATTTTCTCTCCATTTGTAAGTTTCTATTGTATCTTTGTATTACTATTTTATTGATTTCTGCACTTTTCTTGATTATTTTCTATTACCTATTTTCTTTGGGTCTATCTTCTTGTTTTTTGGGTACATTCTGAAGTTGAATGTTTAACTCATCAATTTCTGCCTTTCTTATATTTTTGAGGCTAATTTTTTCCTAACTAGGGTTTCAGCAGCATACCACAATTTTTAAAGTTTTTCATTGCAACTTATTCCAAAGTATTTTCCATTTACTTTATGATTTCTTCTTTGAGTAATACAATATTTATGTGAGTTTTAAATTTATGAATTGTTTTGGTTTGTTTTTAGGCATTTTGTGATTTATTCCTAAATTAATTGCATTCTAGTTAGAGAAGTGTAGTTAACCCTTGAACAACATGTGTTTACACTGCAAGGGGCCCCTTCCAGGCAGATTCTATTCCACCTCTGCTACCCCTGAGACAGCAAGACTGACCTCTCCTCTTCCTCCACCACTTCAGCTCATTCAATATGAAAACAAGGAGGATGAAGACCTTTATGATGATCGACTTCTACTTAATGAATAGTAAATGTACTTTCTCTTCCTTATGATTTCAATACCATTTCTTACGTCTAGCTTTCTTCATTGTAAAAATACCATATATAAAACATAACATAGAAATCATGTGTTAATTCACTATATTATTGGTAAGGTTTTTGGTCAGCAGCAGGCTATCCGTGGTTAAGTTGTTGGAGAATTGAAAATTAGTCTGGGGACGGTGGTCCACGCCTGTAATCCCAGCACTTTGGGGGGCCGAGGTGCGTGGACCATTTGAGGTCAAGAGTTCGAGGCCAGCCTGACCAACATGGTGAAACCCATCTCTCCTAAAAATACAAAAACTAGCCGGATGTGGTGGCATGGGCTGTAATCCTAGCTACTCAGGAGGCTGAGACACAAGAATTGCTTGAACCCGGGAGGTGGAGGGCTGCAGTGAGCTGGGATAGGGCCACTGCACTCCAGCCTGCGTGACAGAATAAGACTCTGTCTCAAAAAAATACAAATAAAAATTACATGCAGGTTTTCAATTGTCCAGGTGTCAGGGCAGCCCTGTGCTGTTGAAGGGTTAATTGTCATTTGCATTCTCTGATACTTAACGCACATTTGTGTGTGTCAGTTTTCACACAAGCGTAAGAGACCTGTTTGCATCATGGTTTGTTTGTTTGTTCAGCTTCTGTCTATGGTTCTGTCAGGTTTTCTTTGTCTGTTCTGATGTTTCTAGTTGTATACAAGTTAGACTGGCTCTAACTGCTTAGAGGATTGAACCCTTCACCACTACACATGGAGAAGCAGAAGGAAGTAGCAGTTCAGAACATAAGCTCTGAAGTTAGAGGATCCAGCTGGGTAATCCTGGGTAAGATATGGAACTTATTAGGATCTCTACTTCTTCATTTATGAAACAGAGAAAAATAATAGTACTAGCACTCATACTCTTGTTGTGAGAAGTAAATGAGTTAACATATCAAATCACTCATAAGAGGGCTCCACCAAAAATAGGCGCTATGAAAGTGTTAATTACTACTACTACTACAGAAGCTGCTTCTATTTGTATTACTTCTACCAATATTAGTATTATTGCTACTACTTCCTGGTTGCTATTACTATGTCGATATGGTTTGGCTGTGTCCCCACCCAAATCTCATCTTGAATTGTAGCTCCCATAATTCCCACATGTGGTGGGAGGGACCTGGTGTGAGAGAATTGAATGACGAGGACTGTTTCCCCCATGTTGTTCCCATGGTAGTGAATAAGTCTCAAGAGATCTGATGGTTTGATAAACGGTTTCTGCTTTCTCTTGGCTCTCATTTCCATCTCTTGCCTGCTGCCATGTAAGATGTGCCTTTCACCTTCCACCATGATTGTGAGGCCTCCCCAGCCACGTGGAACTGTGAACCCATGAAACCTCTTCTTCTTTATAAATTACCCAGTTTTTGGTATGTCTGTATCAGCAGCATGAAAACAGACTAATACATATGTCATGACACTTTTTAATTTAATGATTCTTTTGTCTTTACGTATTTTGTCTAATCAATATGCTTTCATGTGTACCTTAATTTGGATTACAATTTGCCTAGTATGTATTTTTCAATCTTTTATATTCTTCTATAAAGTTGTTACATTTATTACTTTTGTAAGTGGAATTTAACAAGGTTTACTAAACTAAGTCAATCTGACAGCTCCTGCTTTTCATCAGACAAGTTTAGCCCATTTGCGTTCACTGTGTGTGGTTGACTCTATTTTTACAAATAGCCAGTCTTTCCCAGTGGGAAACTACCCCCGACCCCGCCCTGTTGATTTTGGGGGTGGGCTTGCAGTTCACTTGGGCCGGTGGATATGAACAGGACTGACGTCTGTTGGTCAGGGCAGGAGTTGGATGGGCTGGCGAGCTTCCGCACTTCCTTTCCGTCCACCTCGATGTTGGCAATGTTCCACAAATGACTCCTCAGATAGCCTCAGCCCTGGGGTGAAAATAGGAACAAGACAGAGCAGAAGCCCACTGACCTGTGAAGGACACACAACTTAGAGGTAAACATTTCCCCGCTGCGAGGAAATGTGTATTCCCCCAACCCTGTGTGTTCTCTGGTGCATTGTAGCAAGTTTGTACTGATGGGCCCTGATGCGTGCTACTTTTACCTTAACTTCTACCACCTGATTAGGTATTGTGTATTTCCCTGATGTTTCTGTGCTTTAAAGCTGTCTTTATCCCTTTACGCCTTCTTTCAGATTGATTAAATATCCTGTTTCAACTTTTTCTGTCTACTATGTAATTTACATATGATGGAACTCTCAAATCTCGTGTTATAGTTCTCTTAGTTAGAACAAACCCACACATACACCCAAACCTGCTATGAAGACATAGACTGTTTCCACCAACCTGAAGTTCACTCATGTTTCTTTATAGTCAGTCTCAGCCGCTTCACCAAGACAACTGCCATTCCGATGGCTTTTACCTGTTTTGGAACCCATATAAACAGAATCGTGCAATATGTGGAATCGTGCGATATGTCTTTGTGTCACTTACTTTGTTTAGAGTAATGTTTTGAGATTCTTCCAGGTTATTGACTGAAGTACCTCACTTCTTTTTTAAAAAATCATGGAGTAGTATTCAGTTGTATAAATATACTACAATTCAAGGCTGGGCACAGTGGCTCATGTCTGTAATCCCAGCACTTTGGAAGGCTGAGGCAGGTGGATCAGGTGAGGTCAGGAGTTCGAGACCAGCCTGGCCAACATGGCAAAACCCCATCTCTACTAAAAATATAAAAATTAGCCGGGCATGGTGGCCCATGTCTATACTCCCAGCTACTTGAGTGGCTGAGGTGGGAGGATCACTTGAACCCAGGAGGAGGAGGTTGCAGTGAGCCGAGATGGCTCCACAGCACTCCGGGCAACAGAGTAAGAATCTGTCTCAAAAAACAAAACAAAACAACTATATATATATACACACACACATATATATACATACACACACACATATATACACACATGTATACATATATATACATATACACACATATATACACATATATTTATATACACACACATATATATATGAAATGATTTAATCTTTTCTCAATGTGTATTTGTTTCCAGCTTTCTCTTACTAGGAATAAGGCTGTTATGAACCTTCTTCTTTGTCTTTTTGTGGGCACATGTTTTAGCTTGTCTTGGGTAAACACCTTATGGTGGAACTTCTGATTAATTTGGTACATGTATGTTTAACTACTTAACAAACTGCCAAACCGTTTTTCAGAGCATCATTTTACACTCTACCACCAGGAGGATATGACACTTCTAGCTGCTTCAGTTCCTTGCCAAGTTTGGAGTTTCTAACTTTTCAATTTTAGCCATTCCAGGGCTGTGTTTTTGTTATCTCACTGTAGGTTTAATTTGCATTTTCCTAATGATTAGTAATGTCAAACATCTGTGCTTATGCTTATTTACCAACGAAATATCATCTGTATCATCTTTTGTGAAGTATCTATCTGCTGAAGCCTTTTGCTCATCAAAAACTTGGATGATCTATTTTCTTTGACATTTAAGAGTTTATTATATATTCTGGACCCAAGTCTTTCATGCTATGTAGGTATTGGAAATATTTTCTCCTCATCTGTAAGTTACCAATTTATTTTTTAATGGTATCTTCTGAAGGAAGAAGACTGACTCTTGAAAAAGACTGAAATACACATACCACGAAATTCACCTTTTAAAGAAGTACAAGCAATTACTTATGTTATAGTTAACATAAGGAAAAAGAGGTGGGGGGAGGACAAGAGAAAGGACCAAATAAAAGGAAGCAACATGAGCTTCAGACAGAGATTCAAGCAGAAAAAATGAATAGAAAGTAGTCCCAAATCTTCACATATGAGAGATGGATCCCGGTAACGCAGGGAGGTTAACTGAAGCCATCTTTCATTTTGAGCGCTGTCTGAATAGAGTTGTTTTGAATGGCAAATGATGTGAACAACTCACCACAAACTTTCTTAGCAACACTAGAGAGTGAGGGATGACACATTTTGTCATCACTTTTTAAATATTTGCTATTTTCATATTGGTATGTGTATTGCACTATAATATGCATACCATGAAATTCACCTTCTAAACATATACAATTTGGTAGTTATCAGCATACTTCCACATCTGGCTAATTTTTGTGTTTTTAGTAGAAATGAGTCTTCACCATGTTGGTCTCAAACTCCTGACATCAGGTGATCCAATGGCCTCGGCCTCTCAAACTGCTGGGATTACAGACGTAAGCCACTGTGCCTGGCCAGTGCCACACTCTTTTAAACCATCAGATCTCACGAGAACTCACTCACTGTGACTAGAACAGCGTCGGGACACCACCCCCATGATCCAATCACCTCTCAGCAGGGCCCTCTGACCTCAGATTTGGGTGGGGACACAAGGGTTTCACATACATAGAATTATAAAATGTATGGTTTTTGTGTTTCATTTCTTTTACTTAGCATAATTTTTCAAGGTGTATCTATGGTGTAACTTTTTCTTTTTTCTGACTAAATAATAATAGTCCATGGTATAGACTTACCACATTTTGTTCATGTATTCATCAATTTATGACTATTTGGGGTTTTTTTATGGTTTTTTGTTATTGTCAATAATACTGCTACAAGTAGTCACACGTTTTTGTGTGGGTATAACTTCTAATTATTTTCAGTACATAACTAGGAGTGGAATTGCTGGGTAAGACAGTTACTCTATATTTAACTCCTTGAGAACTGCCAAGCTGTTTTCCAGAATGGCTACTCTATTTTATATTCCCACCAACAATGTATGAGGGCTCCAGTTTCTCCACATCTCTGCAAACACTTGTTTATTGTCTGTCTCTCTTTATTACAGTCATCCTTGTGGGTATGAGTTGGTACCGCAAGATTTTCATTTGCATCCTCTTGATGACCAATGATGTTAAGATTCTTTTCCTGTGTAGTGGTCATTTAAGTACTTGCTTTGGGGAAATAGCCAGTGAATATTTTGTCCATTGTTTAACTGGCTTATTTGTCTGTTAGAGTTCCACAATTATTCTTGCATACTGAGACTTTGCAACCCTCCACCTAGGCCCTGGTAACTGCCATTCTAATCACTGGTTCATTAATTTTGACTATTTTAGATTTCACATAGAAGTGAGATCATGCAGTATTTGAGTTTCTGTGCCTGGCTTTTCTCACTTAGCATGTCCTGGTACATTCATGTTGTCTCAAATAGCAGAATGTATTTAATGTATTTCTTTTTTAAAGGTGATATACATTTCTTTCATATAAATAAATATATATATGTTTGTGTATAATGAATAAAGAAACTGTGGTTAATATATATATTAACCACACACATTTGTATATATTAAATTAATGTATTTTTGTATACATATATTACACTTTAATTAATTTCTCTTTAGACAAACATTTAGATTGTTTGCATATCTCACCTATTGTGAATAATGCTGAAATGAACATAGAAGTGCAGATATCTTTTTGACATACTGATTTTATTTCCTTTGGCGGTATACCAGGAAAGAGATAACTAATTATATAAGCTAACTTTATTTTTAACTTGTTGAGGAATCTCCATACTGTTTTTCATAATGGCCATACCAATTTACATTCAATTCAGCAATGTACAGAGTTTTAATTGTCCACATCCTCTCCAACACATACTATTTTTCATCTTTCTAATTACAGCCATTCTAACAGGTGGGAGGCAATATTTCATTTTGGTTTTGATTTGCATTTTCCTGATGAGAATGAGTTTTGGAAACTTCATACATGTGATGGCTATTTGTATGTCTTCTTTTGAAAATCTCTGTTCAGATCCTTTGCCCATTTAAAAATTTTGTTATTATTGTTATTTCTCTATTGGGTTGCACGTGTTTCTTATTTATATATTGGATATTAATTCCTTACCAGATAAATGGTTTGCAAATATTTTTTCCACTCCATACTTTGCCTTTTGACTCAGTCTGTTGATTGTTCTCTCTGATGTGCAAAAACTTTTTATTCTAATGCAATCCCATTTATTTATTTTTGCTTTTCTTGGTGTCATAAGCAAAAAAAAAAGTAATCCAGACCAATACCAAAAAACTTTTTCTCTATGTGTTCTTCTAGTAGTTTTATGATACCAGGTCTTACATTTAAGTCTTTAATTCATTTTTAGTTAATTTTTGTATATGTGAGAGATAAAGGTTCAATTAAGCTTTTCTACACATAGATATCCAGTTTCCTCAGCATCATTTGTTGAAGAGATGATCCTTTCTTTTCTTTCTTTTTCATTTTTTTTCCTCTGATTGGGTAGTTTTAAGTGATCTGTCTATGAATTCACACTGATTCTTTCTTCGCTTGATCACACGTGCTGTTAAAGTCTCTATTAATTTTTCTTCAGGTCAGTCACTGTATTTATCATCTCCAGAATTTCTGTTTGTTTCTTTTGTGTAATTTCATCTCTTTGTTGAACTTTAAATTTTCTTAATGTACTGTTGTCCTGATTTTTATTTTAGTTGTCTATCTGTGTTCTCTGGTAGCTCACTACCATTGACATTCTTTAAGATAATTATTTTGAATTCATTGTCAGGCAATTCCAAGATCTCAATTTCTTTGGAGTCAGTTGCTGGAAAACTATTGTGTTCCTTTGGAGGTATCATGTTTCCTTAAATTTAGGGGTTTCATGTAGTTTTGCATCGATGTTTACATTTGATAGAACAGTCACCTCTTCTAGACTTTACAATTTAGTTTCAGTGAGGCAGAACATTCACTTATAGGTCAGTACAGAAGCACTGGATGTGTGATACAATTCTGGCTCCAGAGAGGGTACTGCAGTGTAGTCTCTGTATGGGTCTGTCAGTTGAAGTTAGCATCAATAAAGATAGTACCGTTTCTGGCAGCTAGGGCTGCTGGGATTATACTGTTCTCTCTTTCACCCTCATAGGGAAATCATCTTAGAAGATATTTCTCTTTGTTCTAGGTCTAGCAGGCAGTGGCATGAGTGCCAGTGTCGGATGCGTGAGTGATTGTGGAGTAACCATGGAGCCTGGGTCCAGAATGCACGAATGCATGGAGTGACCATGGCTCCAGGGCTTGGGTTGACGGGATGCAGAGTAAGGCAGTGGAAGTGGTTTCCAAGCAGCCATGTTGCTGGAGTCTGGTGCTTCACAATTGTGTGCATTTGGGTTGTGTGTGTGTGTATCAGGGGTGGCTTTGGCCAGCAGTGTTATAGCACCAGCTCCTTCTCCAAAGGTATTGAAGCAGTTTTGATGGTTATTGAGATCCTCAGTGGTGAAGGTTGCTGGGGTCCTCTGCAGACAGGCCACTGGGGATCATGGTGGATCTCATCACATGGCTGGTACTGATCACTCTCATCCTTCTATTTTGTTCCTAGCCATCTCTAAATGTTTCATCTATGTCAGTCTCCCCAGCCATCTAGGTGGGGTGAAACTGGAATGAGTTATTTGGGTAGTGTCCTGAAATGTTAGGAAAGTTGATCACTCACTCTAATCTCTTTTTCCCCATGAGGTGAACTCATGAGCTGGAGAGTTTCCTCAGTGCCCAGCTGTGTTGGCTTGGTCGATGGGATGATGCATAAAAAAACAAACTGTTCTTTTAGCCTTTCTATGCTGTTATTCTCCTTTTGTTTTCCACTGTGTTGCTGCAACTGCTTAATTGTACTCCTTAACTCTCCAACAACTATTTTCATTAGTAATGATTTCTAATTGTTGTTTTCTTGGGGGGAGAAAAAGGATGAGATTTCTTATTCCACCACCTTGTGGATTTCACTTCTACATTTATTTTTATATGTTGAAACAACTTTATGTTTCTTGGATCAATTAGATTTGGTCATGGTGTACCAAGTTTTATATACTTTTTATGTGCTGCCAGATTCAGTTAGTATTCTGTTGAGAATTTTTGTTTCTGTATTTATCTGGTATATGAGATCTGTAGGTTATTTTTATTTTTATATATTTATTAGGATAACTTTGACTGTTTTGTTGTATCAGGGTATTAATGACCTTATAAAATAAATTGGAAATTATTCCCAATGGCTTTTGTTTTGGAAGAGTTTGCAAAGGATTTATGCTATTTTTTCATAAATTGTTTGATCAAATTCACCAGTGAAGCCATCTGGTATTGTTTTTTTTTGTAAGATTTTAAAAAATTGTGATTATGTATTCATTGCGTTTACAGGTAATATGTCTATTCAACTTTTCTATTTCTACTTTAGTCAGCTCTGGCAGTGTGTTTCTTTTCTATTTCACTGGATTAGCTAATTGATTGTCATACCATTGTTTGAATCATCACATTCGATTATTTTTGTTTCTGTACACTGATAGTAGTGGGGCTTTTTAAATACCTGATTTTGGCAGGATTTTGTTGTTGTTGTTGTTAGTCTAGCTACAGTTTTATCAATTTTGTTGACATTTTTGAAGAACCAGTTTTTAATTTTTTTCTGATTTTGTTTTTTATTTTATTAATTTTTAAATCTAATCATTAGTATTTCCTTTCTTATGCTAGCTTTGAGTTCATTTTACTGTTCTTTTTTAGTTTAAGAACACTTACATTTTTTATTTGTGTTCTTTCTTCTGTTCTTATACAGATCTTTAATACTATAAATTTCCTTCTAAGTGCTGCTTTCACTACATTCCAGAAGTTTTGTATGCTGTCATTTTATTATCATCTTCTCAAAGCATTTTATTTTCACTTTTCATTTCTTCTTGATTCATTAGTTATTTTGAAATATGTTGTTTAATTTCCACATATTTGTGTATGTCCCAAGTTTTCTTTTGTTATGATTCCTAATTTTATTCCATTGTAATCAGAGAATATACATTATGTAACTTGTCTCATTTGAAATATATTAAGGACTTGTTTATGACATACTCTATGGTGTAATCTGTAGAATGTTCCAGGTGCACTTGAAAAGAATGTTTATTCTTCTGTTCTTCAGTGAAGTGTTTTATAAATATCTCTTAGGTCAAGTTGGTTTATAGTGTTGTTCAAGTCATCTTTTTTTCTATTCTGTCTATTCTATTTCTATTTTTCTATTCTGTCTATTCTATTCTATTCTATCCATTATTAAAAGCATAGTATAGAAGCCTCCAACTATGATTGTTAAATTGCCTATTTCTCTTCTCAGAGAATTAAACAGGGGGTCTATTGTTAGGTGCATATAGGGGGTAAAGCCCCTTATAAAGCCATCAGATCTTATGAGAACTAAGTCACTATCATGAAAACAGGATGAGGAAAACTGCCCCTATGATTCAATTATCTCCACCTGCTCCATCCCACGACCTGTGGGGATTATGGGAACTACAATTCAAGATGAGATTTGAGTGGGACACAGCCAAACTTTATCACACCCTCCCTCCTCTTTAGGTGACAACTCTCCTGGCATTAATATTAATTATTCCTTTGATTTCTTTATGTTTTCACCAGTCCATTCATATCCCTCTGCTATAGATAACTTAGCTTTGCATGGTTTGGAACTGTGTGGAAACAGAATATTCTGTACATATTCCTCTGTGATTGCCTCTTTTCTGCAATCTTTTCCTGTTGAGATGCATCTGTGTTCATTACATCGTGCAGTTCATTCTTTACTGCTCTACTATTCTACTCTACTATTATACTACAGTTCATTTGCTCAGACTGCTATCAACGGTAATTTACCATTTTCTCATTTGGGGGACATCTATGTTGAATAATGCTATTTGTGAACATATTTGTTGTGTATGTTTCCTGGGGTATATATCCTGGAAAGAAATGCAAACTGGTGTTCATCAGAGAATGAAAAGTAGATTTCCGCTGCTGGAGCCTTCAAGGTGCATATATATGTGTTTACATTTGTGTGCATGTGTGCATATGTGTGTGTATGTGTGTGCATGTGTGTACACGTGTGTGTGTGTTGGACAGGGCTGGGGGAATTGGTGTTGATAGAGGCAATGACCAGTTCATAGAGAGTTTTTTAGGCCAATCTGAGAAGTTTGATCTTTTAGTTTGCAGTAGCCTGACACTCACGAAAGTACCCGAGCCCAGGCATGTGGACTTACACATCATCAGTTCACAGATAGCATCGAGGTCTTGGTTGCAGACGATCTCCCATGGGCAGTGTGGGTAGAGAGCTGGAAGCTAATCAAGAAGACAGTCCTGGAAAGGAAAGATGCATGAGGCAGACACAAGAAGAAGGGCATTTCCCCCGCATCTCCCTTTGCCCTTTTTGAAATTGGAGACGACTGAGCATCTCTTGTAAAGACTCAAGGCCACCATACTTCCCATGTGTGCAGGCACTGAGAATGGAATAGGTATTTTACCTATTAGTTTTTCTCATTGTAAATCCGATTGTAAAAATAACATTAGTAAATCCTAACCAATTACACACAGATAAAGTAGGAACCAAACTTTGTCTTTAAAATGTAGAAGTATATCTGGAGAATTTTAAAAAAGAACCTTAATAGTTATTATTTCTGATTTTCAAACTGCTATTTTGACCTCAAAACATTTAATGAGAATTTCTTGTATCATTCATTAGTACTAAACAATTTCCTTTTGAAAGGCTATATATGTATATTTCAGTGGATGAATGAGCCCTCATTTATTTAACGAATTTTCCTATGTTAAACAAATTTTATAAATGATTTTACAGGGTTGTTTTCAATTTTTATCAGAAAATCATATAAATTTTGTTCTTTTTTAAAAAATCTTTTTCTATTTTAAGTTCTGGAGTACATGTGCAGGTTGGATAGATTTGTTACATAGGTAAATATGTGCCATGGTGATTTGCTGCACCTATCAACCCATCACCTAGGTATTAAGCCCAGCATGCATTAACTATATTTCTAACGCTCTCCCTCCCCCAACCTCACCCCTAACAGGCCCCAGAGTATGTTGTTCCCCTACCTGTGTCCTTGTGTTCTCATCGTTCAGCTCCCACTTCTAAGTGAGAACATGTGGTGTTTGGTTTTCTGTTCCTGCATTAGTCTGCTGAGGATGATGGCTTCCAGTTCCATCCATGTCCCTGCAAACGACATGATCTCATTCCTTTTTATGGCTGCATAGTATTCCATGGTGTATATGTACCACATTCTCTTTATCCAGTCTATCATTGATGGGCATTTGGGTTGATTCCACATCTTTGCTATTGTGAGTAGTGCTGCAGTGAATATACATGTTCATGTATCTTTCTAATAGAATGATTTATATTCCTTTGGGTGTATACCCCGTAATGAGATTGTTAGGTCAAATGGTATTTCTTATTCTGGATCTTTGAGGAATCTTCACACCATCTTCCACAATGGTTGAATTAATTTACATTTCCATCAACAGTGCAAAAGTGTTTTTATTTCTCTGCAACCATAAATTCTGTTTCATTTATTTATTTAAATATATTTCCTTTTTCTTTAAGAAAGATTCTAGAAGTGGAATTTCTGGCCCACGGATGCAATTGTGAGGACATTTATGGAGCTCCTGTCCAACACCAGTCCAGAAGGCTGGTCCCCAGAAGGCTCCTTGAGCAAGAGGGGGTCTGCCGCACAGCTCCTGGCAGGCACCTGTGGCACTGATCTGGCCTGGCAGGATGCCCAGCTCCACAGGTAGCCTCACAGCCTGGGACCTGGGTGTCCTACAACAGCCTTGAGGTCCTACTTTGCCCCTCCTGCCATTGTTCCTTCTTCCCTGATGTCACTCTGCTTCTGGGAGGACTTCCTTTTGGTTCCTGGGACCTGGCCTTCGTTTGATTCATTACTGAGCTGTCTTAGTTCATTCGGGCTGCCATGACAAAGTGCCATAGACTGGGTGGTTTATTTTATTTATTTATTTATTTATTTTTTGAAACGGAGTCTTGCTCTGTTGCCCAGGCTGCAGTGCAGCAGTGCGATCTCGGCTCACTGCAAGCTCCGCCTCCCGGATTCAAGTGATTTTCCTGCCTCAGCCTCCCAAGTAGCTGGGACTAAAAGCGTCCGCTACCATACTCGACTTTTTTTTTTTTTTTTTTTTTTGTATTTTTAGTAGAGGTGGGGTTTCACCATGTTGGCCAGCATGGTCTTGATCTTTTGACACAGGGATCCACCCACCTCAGCCTCCGAAAGTGCTGGGATTACAGGCGTGAGCCACCGCACCTGGCCTAGACTGGGTGGTTTATGAACAACAGATACTGATTTCTCACAGTTCTGGAGGCTGCAAGTCCAAGGTCAGCGGAGTGGCAGACTTGGCATCTGGCGAGGGCTGCTTTCTGCTTCATCGAAGGAACCATCTCATACCACCCTCCCATGGTTAAAGGAGCAAAGGCAGCTCTCTGGGGTCCCTTTTACTAATCTCATTCTTGAGGGCTCCATCTCATGTCCCAGTCACTTCCAAAAGTCTCCACCTCCTGATGTTATTGCCTTGGGAGTTAGGATTTCACCATACGAATGTTGGGGGGACAAGAGCATTAAGTCTATAGCATTCCCCTCTCAATACATAATGACCACGTTTTCATTTCCGGTCAGTCACTGCACTCGGTAATGAGGACACAGTGGTACAAAATGCAGACAAAGGGTACGAGAAAAATGGACATTTAACGAAGTACTTCATAAGCAAGTGTGTAATTGCCACTGCTGACAGCCATCTCCAAAGAATGCACAGGTAGATCTTGAGTATCCTGCAGAGGTGAGCCTCTGCTCCCCAGACTTGGGTAGCCTGAAGCCAGAACTGTGGCTTATTCGTCTCTACACAGTGGACACTCAACCAATATTTGTTGAATTAAGTTCCCAGTGGCTCAGTGGAGAAAGAAGTCCAAGCCTGGTGGTGGAGGAGAGAAATGAATCCCAAATAGAAGGAAAGGAGATGCACCAGAGACACTACTCATGAAAAAATGTCTACCAGCCTTTTGGTATTCTGTGCTATTTCTTCCACTATTTAAACAAATTTAAACAAATTTTAAAATTGTAGAGCGATAGGCCATCTTTGTTAAATAAAAAAAAAAACAAAAACCTAGGATAAGGTGGAAATGAAAATAAAAATATGCTTTGAGCATGCCACATAATGGAAGAGATGTGAACCCTGAAATGACTTACAAGTATCTATCGGTCTCCTTGAAATTTTCATGGCTGCCTGGATGTTTTCAAAATATTTTAAATTCTGTTAGCACACTTTTCTTCCCCTAGAGAATAGCATTTCCTGGATATATTTTAAAATTATTTTTCTAGGAATACCCGGTCTAAGTGGCTCTCAGAAAATCTTGTTCAATGGTGGCTTGAGCTTCAATACAATTGTTACAAGGACACTTATAACTTCAGACTCTTTATCCTGAATGCTTGTTGTTTGAATGAAAAGTTTTATCAGTGTGAGGCTTGAGTTTGCTGTCCTGTCCATCACATAAACCAAAGAGGTGTGTTGAAAAGAAACAAGGCAAATCTTATTAAGAAAAGCTATGTTTTTAGTGCTAGATGTTAAAATAAAAAAAAAAAAAATGAAATAGGAATAACTGTCGCCTAAACTTGGCAGTAAAGTTTGCCAGGAAATGGTGCTGAACAGGAAGCTTTCAAAAGGAATCAGGAGAGCTGGCCTTTGTGATTTGCAGATCACTCTGTTTCACCTTAAGAGCCATCACTCCCCCTCTTCATTAGAATATCAAATTAAAAGGTTTACAGAAACAGCTCAGTTTGGCTTAGTTTAAGTCCCTTCTCAGAGAATGTGAAGATGAATATGATATAGAAATCAATATTTCCCAGCCACAGGTAAACTAATGTGTGGAACATTTCCTTCTCCCCTCCTCTTTGCTCTGGCTGTCCAGATGCTATTCCCATAATCCTTAAATCCCCAGCTTGTTTCCATCACCATAGAAACACCTGCTGGCCTGATCAGTTTTGACCAGTTGCCAGCCTCACTCTTCACAGCTTCAGCTCTTGCTACAGGAGGGCAGAAGAGCAGAGGTGGGGAGTGGCTCTAGGATCCTTTCTCCTTTTCCATTATCTGACTGTCTCCTTAGGGAGAAATGCACCCTGAGGTTTTGTTCTTTCTTGCATTGGCAAGTGCTTAAATGCTATGAGGCATGATCACTTTTGAAATACTGTATACAAATTAGGACAGATCATATTATTTACCTACCTATTTTCTCTCCCTTCAAAGTGAAGAAGTGTCCTCATTTTTTTTTTTTTCTATTTTATCTTACTATGGTGAAATACACATCACATAAAATTTTCTATCTTAACCAGTTTAAAGTTTATAGTACTGTTAATTATATATTCACATTGCTGTGAAACAGATCCACAGAATGTTTTCATCTTGCAAAAATGAAACTCTGTATCCATTAAACAATCATTCTCCTTTTCCCCCCTCCCCCGAGCTCCTGGAAGCAACCATTCCATTCTGTGTCTATGATTTTAACTACTCTAGAAACCTCAATTGGAAACACACAGTATTTGTTTTGTTGTGAATAGCTTATTTCACTTAGCATAATGGTCTCGGGTTCATCTATGTTTTAGTGCACGTCAGAATTTCTCTCCTTAAGGCTTAATAAAAACCCCATTGCATGAGTATACCACACCTATGCACTCATTCATGCACTCATTCATCTGTTGATGGACACTTGGGTTGCCACAACGCTTTGTTCATTGTGAATAATGTTGTTATGAATATGGTTGTACAAATGCTTTTTTTCAATCCCTGCTTTCAGTTATTTTGCATATGCATTCAGAAGTTGAATTGCCCTATGTTTTCTTCGAAGAGTTTTATAGTTTTAGGTCTTACCTCTAGGTCGTTGGTCCATTTTGATATAATTTTTGCATTGGTGTTAGGGAAAGATCCAACTTCATTCTTTTGCATATGGATATCTGGTTTTCCCAGCACCATTTGTTGAAAAGGCTTTCCTTTCTTTCTATTTTGAATAGTTTTGGCACCCTGTCAAAAATAATTCAACCACACGTGTGAAGATTTTTTTCTGAGCTCTTTATTCTATTCTATTGGTCCATATGTCTGTGTTTAGGCCAATACCACAATGTTTTCATTATTGTTCCTTTGCAGTAAGTTTTGAAATCAGGAAGTAAGTCCTCCAGCTGAATTCTTTTTCAAAATTGTGTTGTTTATTTAGGGCTCCATGAGATTCAATATGAATTTGAGGATTTTTTTTCTGTAAAAAAATTTTACTGAGATTTTGATAGGAATTGCATTAAATTTGTAGATTGCTTTTGGTAGTATTGACTGCTTAACAATATTAAATCTTCCAATCTATGAACATGAAATTAATTTCTGTTTATTTATGTCTTTTAAATTTTATTTCAGCAATGCTCTATAGTTTTTAATGCTCTCTAGTTTTTACAGAGCATTGCTGAAATAAATTTTACAAGTCTTTCATCTCCCAGTTAATTTCTAAGTATTTTTGATACTATTGTAAATATTGTTTTTATAATTTCCTTTTTAGATTGTTCATTGTCAGTGGATAGAAATTAAACTGATTTTTGTTTCTTGACTTTGTATTCGTCTACTTTGGAGAACTCATTTATTATTTCTAACAATTTATTTCTTTGGTGGACTCTTCAGGGTTTTCTATATATAACTTCATATAATTTGTAAAAAGAAATTATTTTACTTTTTTCTTTCCAATTTGTATGCCTGTCATTTCTTTTTCTTGCCTAATTGCTCTGGCTAGAACTTCTAGTTCTACATTGAATAGAAGTGATGAAAGTAGGCATCCTTGTCTTATTCCTGATCAGAAAAGTAAAGCTTTTTTTAAAAATTTTTCATCATTAAATATGATGTTTGCTATGGGTTTTTCATAGATGGCTTTTATTATACTGAGGTAATTTCTTTCTACCCCTAGTTTGTTGAGTGTTTTTAGTATAAATGGGTGTTAAATTTTGCCAATACTTTTCCTGCATCAATTGAGATAATCATATGATTTTTTTCTTCATTCTATGTGCTATATTACATTGACTGATTTTCATATGATGAACTATCTTTGTATTCCAGGATTAAATCCTACTTGATAATGATGTACAATCCTTTGAATATATTCCTGGATCCAGTCAGTATTTTGTTGAGGATTTTGTCATCAATGTTTATAAGTTTACTTTCTGTAGTCTTCTTTCCTTTTTGTGTCTTTGCCTGACTTTGGTATAAGAGTAATGCTGGTTTTCTAGAAGGAGTGAGAAAGTATTCTCCCCTTTTCAATTTTTAAAAATATTTCAAAAGGATTGGTATTAGCTCTTGAAGTGTTTCATAGAATTTACCAATGAAGCCATCAGGTGTGAGGTATTTTATCATCAGAAGATTTTTGAACACTGATTTAATTTTCTTAACAGTTTTATATCTTTTCAGATTTTATATTTATTTGTTAGTCTTGGTGGGTTTTGTGTTTCCAGGAATTTGTCTTTTTATCTCTAGGTGATCCAATTTTATTTCTGTAGTATCAGTAGTAATGCCCACATTCATTTCTGACTATCAGTTTGAGTCTTCTCTCTTTTGTTCTTACTCTGTCTAGCTAAAGCTTTGTCAATTTTGTTAATCATTTAAAAAATCAACTTTTGGTTTTATCAATTTTTTTTATTGGTTTTCTATGCTTACATCATTTACCTCCCCTCTAATCTTTATTATTTTATTTGTTCCAGTAGCTTTGGGTTTAGTTTGTTCCTGTTTTTATAGTTTCTCAGGTTGTAAAGTTAAGTCATTAATTTGATAGCCTTTTCTTTTTTTATTGTGTACTTATAGTTATAAATTTCCCCCTTAGCACTGTTTTCTTAAGTTTTGGCATGTTGTGTTTTTGTTTTTATTAGTTTTTAAATCATTTCTATTTTTTCTTTGATCCATTTGTGTGTAAGAGCATGTCATTTAATTGTAAAATTTGTGAATGTTTCTATTTTACTTCTCTTATTTATTTCTAAATTTACCCTGTTGTAGTCAGAGAAGATACTTTGAATAATAGCTATTTTAAGAAATTAATTGAAACCTAATTGTGGCCTCACACATAATCTATTCTGGGAAATGTTTTATACATACTTGGGAAGGATGTATATGCTGTTTTTGGGTATCATGTTCTGTATATAACTATTAGATCTAATTGATTTATTGTGTCATATAAGTGCTCTGGTTTCTTACTTATGTATGGGTTTTTCATCTATTATTGGGAGTGAGATACTGATGTCTCCAATTATGATTTTAGAACTGTCTTCAATTCTGCCAGTTTTTGCTTTATATATTTTGATAGTCTGTCATTAGGTATGTGAATGCTTATAAATGTTATATTTTCTTGTTGTATTACACCTTTTATTAATATTTACTGTCCTTTGTTTTATATAAATTTTTAATTTCCAAGTTGATTTTGTCTGATATTCATATAGCCACCTCTGCTCTCTTTTGGTTACTATTTTCAGAAAACATTAAAAAAAACCCTTTTACTTATAATTTATTTGTTCCTTTGGATCTGATGTGAGTCTTTTGTAGATAGCATACAGTTAGATGTTGTGTTTTTAAATTCCGCCAATCTCAGTCTTTTGATTGGAGAATTTAATCCATTTATATTTAAGGTAGTGCTGATAAGAAGGGACTAACTTCTGTCATTTCACTGTTTTCTACATGCTGGATAGCCTTTTTGTCCCTCTCCCTCATTTTTACCTTACTGTCTTATTTTGTATTTAGTTGATTTTTTTATAGTGAAATGTTTAAATTTGTTGTGTTTGCATTCATGCTTTTTATCAAATCTGGGAAGTGTTAGCCACTCTTTTATTAAATGTTCTGTCTCCCCTTTCATTCTTATTTTTCTGAGACTCCAACAATCCATATGCTTGTGTTGGTGGTGTCCCAAATGTCCCTTAGGCTCTGTTTACTTTTCTCCCATCTTTTTCTTTCTGTTCCTCAGATTCAATACTTTAAACTGTCCTATCTTCGAGTTCACTGATTCTTTCTTCTACTTGCTTGAATCTCTCCTTGAATCTCTCTAGTGAATTTTAAACTTCAGTTATGATAGTTTTCACGTCCAGAAATTCTTGTTGTATTTGTAGTTTTTCCGTTTCTTTATTGGTATTTCCATGTCATTCATAGGTCCTTTTCTCAATATTTTCCTTTGTATTTTTTTTTTGTTGTTGGAAAATACATACTTGATTCTAATCATCTAATTTCCCCCTTCACCGAGGTTTGCTGTTTCTTTGTTGTGGTGGTGGTGGTTGTTTTATTGCTATTTTAACTGGTTTAGGCTGTCTCTGTGCCAAGAATAAGCTTGAGTGATAAACTTCAGGTATTTTCCGTTTTTTTTCTGAGTGTTTCCCTGGTCATGTATGGTTAATTTCTAATTTTCCTCATAGATAAATTTTTTTTAATGTTCTAGTCTTTAATGTCTGGCTCACAAAAGGTGACAAAGAAAAAAATGGAGGGAGGGAAAAGGGGTACTAACCCTTTAAATCCCCTGAAAGGTACATCAGCCAGAGGGAAAAGGGCTTGAAAAAATGGAGGGAGTTGAGGTGACAATCGTCACTGACTCTTTCTCCACACCTCTGTGATCAAAAGCAGCAATCAGAGCATGGATCCCTGATGTCTGGGATCAAGTTCTTATTTTCCACCATGGCTCTTGCAAGGTGTGTGCAGGCTGATTCAAGGACATGCTAAGAGCTAAAATTGGTCAATATTAACTACAATTTACCATCCAAGCTTTTTCCTGTTGGTTGTAAGCCTTCAATAACCTCTAGAGTTCCCAAATACTTACATCAGATGAATTCTGCCATTGCAATTATTGTCTATATTAGGGGATGGATTTCTAGTGCCTCCTTCTCTGCCATCATTCCATCATTCTCTCCTTGTTCTTCTTCTTACATCTTCTCTCACTTCTAAGTTTCCATTGTCCCCAGAATACCCTTTGGTTAGTGAGAAAATAATCAAAGTTGGAAAAGACTCTTCTGGGAGGAATGGTTTTAGCCTTAAGCCAAACCCTTCATACAAGTGAACATTTGTGCTTGTTGCATTAAGGGTTATTTTAGGAGATAGAAACAGGGGAAGGTGGTGGGTGGTCTATTTAGGCTTAACTCCAGTTCTTAGTACAAGACATGGTATGTATTTCTGGAAATTCTGAAATACATGCAGTGAGTCTGAAATATGTACAGGTTAAACATAAATATTAAAGAAGAAAGGAAAACTATATAGAAGCAACGACCACATTGAACCATTAAATGGATTTGGTCATTTCAGTTACTGCAACAGTTGATGAGGATTGTGCCAGAATTGATCCAGCTGCTGCAAATGATATGGATCATTCCAATAGTGAAAGAGATTAGCTCCTCATGTCACACTGCAAAATGAAGTGGGGATTTGGCAATTATTCTCTTGATTTGATCCATACACTGTTGTCATTGTTTTTCTTTATGTCAGTATTGCCAATTCTCATTATGTGATGAAGTATTTTCAGTGTTTACCCCAAAATGCTTATAAACTCAGCCCAATCTCTCTTCCAAAATATATGTCACATTTTGAGACCACTTTCAGTCAGTTTGAATTAGACAACATAATAAGGTGATAATGACAAACATATGGTGACAAGGAAGTTTCACCATTATGCCCAAGAAGGGAAAAATATGGAAAACCATCCAAAAGGGCATAGAAAAAATTCATGGGGGCCGGGCGCGGTGGCTCAAGCCTGTAATCCCAGCACTTTGGGAGGCCGAGGCGGGCGGATCACAAGGTCAGGAGATCGAGACCATCCTGGCTAACACGGTGAAACCCCGTCTCTACTAAAAAGTACAAAAAACTAGCCGGGCGAGGTGGCGGGCGCCTGTAGTCCCAGCTACTCGGGAGGCTGAGGCAGGAGAATGGCGTGAACCCGGGAGGCGGAGCTTGCAGTGAGCTGAGATCTGGCCAGTGCACTCCAGCCTGGGCGACAGAGCGAGACTCCATCTCAAAAAAAAAAAAAAAAAAAAAAAAAAAAAAAAAAAAAAGAAAAAATTCATGGGGCTTGTTAAGTTACATGATCTTTTAGATAAAATGAGCTTTTTCTGAAAAACTATTTTGTTTCCATTAATTAAATAGAACTTATTCATATCCAATAGCTTGATCAGATAGCTTTCAACTAAACATTGCAAATAGGTTCTATTAATTGGGGGAGAAGGGAGGCATGTGATTGTTTCAAGTCCTGTTTTCAGTTAAATTCAGCTTAGCTAATTGGATTGATCATGCAATTACCCACCCTGGCTGCTAACATGGCCAAACCACTGACTCAACCACATCTCTACCCAGTGCTTTCTGCTCTATGAAATATGTGCTGATTTGATATAGCAAAAAACCCCTGACCAGAATTTCCAAGGAACAAGTGATATTAAAAATGGTGGATTGCTGGTTTCCTCCTGTGTAATTAAACACCACAGCTCAAGCTATTTGAAGGGTATAGCAGTCTCAGCAAAATATTTATATTTTAATGTAGTTCAGTTCACATGCTAAAAAAATAAAAATAAAAACGAAAGCAAAAATCAGAACAAAAACCCACAGGGTTTTGTTGCTGTTTCTCCCATTAGCTCTTGATTTTCAGACTGGATGGAACAATGCTAAGAATGTATGTCTAAAGTTCTTTGGTTAAATTAGAAAGTAAATACCGTTTGCTACATCCCAATACTTTTGAAGATGGATTTCGTTTCTGGTCCAATTTGTACCTATTTGTGTAACTTGAAAAGCAAGCCACCTATATTTCCATTTATTCTGAAATGTCTTTTCAACCAAACTGCCTAAAATTTCTATCATTAGCATCGCTAGGGTGGACTACAATAATTTATGTAGTTGACAGACATTAAAATGCAAATATTATTCAAGATGGAAGAATCCACTTACTAGTTCAGTGGGATTTGATTCACTTGGCAGATTAAAGATTAGTGAACAGGACTCAAAGAAATGAAAACAATCTTTGTTTCTCCAGGGAGGAGCAAAGAATAGAGGACCAGGTCAGGGCACCAGAGAGCCCACAGCCAATGAGCTAACAGGTGTGGGATGCATGTGCACTAGTGGGTATAGGGTATGTGTAAACTACCGGATGCGGGGTGCATGCCCACTGGTGGATGCAGGGGGTGTGAGCGTTAGTGAATGTGGGGTGCATGTGCACTGGCAAATGCAGGGTGTGTATGCACTAGTGGGTGTGGGGTGTGTGTGCGCTGGTGGGTGCAGAGTGGCACAGGCTCCAGTTTCCCCAGGTTTTTTTTTTTTTTTTTAACCTGACCTTGTCCATTTATTCCACTCTGCAGATGTTTGATGCACCTGCTAGATGCACTAGCAGGTGTGGGGGTTGTGTGCGCTGGTGGGTGCAGAGTGGCACGGGCTCCACTTTCCCCAGGTTTTTTTTTTTGTTTGTTTTTAAACCTGACCTTGTCCATTTCTTCCACTCTGCAAATGTTTGCAGGGCATAAGGTTGAGCTCTAATTTTTGCAACCTGATGTGTGTTGTACTCCGACCACTTCATTCACCCTCCGCTGAGAGCAGGCAAACATTTCCAGTAGTCCTAATTTTTCTTTTTTCCTTCTGAGACATGAATTGAACCTAATTTTTTTAAAGTCCCCAAAGGAAATGAAGACCTGGGAAAGAAAACCCATCAATATCTCAAGGGGACTCACATACATTGGGTAAGATTCCAAATCCCGCATAGCATAGGGGGATTACACACCTGCAGGGGCGGGAAACCACACAGTCGCTCCCAGGAGAGATCAGGTGCAAAACCAAGTCAGAGGTTACAAATCAGACCTGCACTGGGGCTCCCTGTTGAAAACTGAGGCTGTCGCTGTACTGACCACCGGGGAGTATTCCTGTTCTGTTCTCTGTGGGAATTGATGGCTGCTTACTCTTGACACTTCCTGGAGACTCTGTGGCTTCCCAGATGTTCCCCTCCCAAGCCAACTCAGCTAAATCGTTGTTAAATGAAAAGGCGGGGGGCCGGGCGCGGTGGCTCAAGCCTGTAATCCCAGCACTTTGGGAGGCCGAGACGGGCGGATCACAAGGTCAGGAGATCGAGACCATCCTGGCTAACACGGTGAAACCTCGTCTCTACTAAAAATACAAAAACTAGCTGGGCGAGGTGGCGGGCGCCTGTAGTCCCAGCTACTCGGGAGGCTGAGGCAGGAGAATGGCGTAAACCCGGGAGGCGGAGCTTGCAGTGAGCTGAGATCCGGCCACTGCACTCCAGCCCGGGAGATAGAGCGAGACTCCGTCTCAAAAAAAAAAAAAAAAAAAAAAAAAAAAAAAAAAAAAAAAAAAAAAAGAAAAGGCGGATGTTTGAAGTGAATGCTACAAACTGAATTTCAAACGCCTAATAAGGTACTGAAAATTACCTCAAGCTTTCCAATGTCACAAACTGTAAAAATACAAATTAGGCTGCAAGTACAGTCCAGTTAGGATGAACACTGCTATATGTTCAAATAATCAAGCTCTCCTTTGCAGAGTCTATTGAAGGCGATTATTATGAGCGATCGTTCGCTAATCATTATGTGACAACTATTTCTGTCGCATTGATCTCCTCTGCCTTGTCTGTTTTGTGGGTGATGCTCACATGTTCTAAGAGGTGATGTTTTCCCCCACAGAGACAGCTCTTCCTGGAGCTCCAATTGATGTGAACCTTTGCTCTCAGCCATCATCTGCACACAGCCAGGATTCACAGTAAATCAGAGGAAAAATAAAACTGGACGGCTTTCAGTTCCAATCACATCTTGTTTTACCTCGCTCCAGCCACTCAGTTATCGGGAAATAATGGATCTTTATCTGTGAAACTGAAAGAGCAGGTTTAAGATTTTCAAATTTAAAAATGTTCTCCTTCTGCATTTTATGTGATAAATGGAAGGCTTTCTTTGAGAGAAAGAGGGAAGTTTCATTTTATTCGAATGTAAAAGCGTTCTTTCAAGGTAGAAAATCCTGTTAGTTTTTATCCTGAGAAGAAGGCTCTTGTTTTGCATGGAGGTTTGTAAGGAAGGTGGAATATGCAATTCCTGAATGTGTGGTTTTGGAGGGATGGTGAACACTGCACATCGTCCCCCTGCAGAGCAGTCAGGGGCACTTGCGGATGCCCCCCACAGCTTGCTGTATGAGTTGGGCTGAGCAGGAGATGTGGTTCTCCTGAGTCCAGCAACCTGCACCCCAGGCCTGAAGCTCTGCCAGTCTGTTATAAACACACTTGCTGGAGTTCTTATGGGGAAGTACAAACAGTTTTAAACATGGACATCTCTTTTCCCAATTTTTAAAATAGTAACCATCCCCCGAGTTTAAACATTTTTCTAAACCTCCTTCCAAGCAGGGTGATTGCCCCCTGGCTGGTAGCGGACAACTTCTTCCATGCTTCTACCTAAAGACCCACTAGAATGCTGGCAGTTGGGCTCAAATCTTTCAGGGTGTGCCCCCGGGGTCCCCCCCTAAATAACCCATCTAACCCAAATGTAATAACTTGGCATTTGAAACCTTCCAGGTTCATGCTTAAGCCTCATCCATCTGGACATCTGGACAGGCCCATGTACCATACACGCTGAACCCCCGACATTCTTGCCTTCCTGCTGCTGAAGTTCTAACCCTCTCTGGGGAAAACTGTGTGCATCCATTCCTAACATTTCAAAGTTTTCTGTCACTGGAGGCATGACCAGATACCCCAGGCCTCCTGGCAATACCCCGATTTTGCTCCTCCAGGCAGCACATCTTACCTGTTACATCTTACCTGTTACCTTACATCTTACTTGTTACTTTGCATGTTACCTGTTACCCCCGGGAGTAGATATTTGCCTGTGCATCCTTTTCAGAATAGAGACCATGGCTTGGGTTTCTCTGTATCCTGTGGGGCCTGTGGATTGCCTTGTGAGTAGTAACTGCCAAATGCTATTTATTTTGAGTGTAATTTTATTATGGAAAATTTGGAGAATACAAAGAACTAAAGATGAAAATTCCATACCATCACTGGTGGTCCCATTACCCATATGGAACCATGGTGCCACTGTAAATTGTTGGTTTAGTGTCCTCCCACCTTTTTGATGAATGTACATGAATGCATTTTAATATGTTTGCAATAACTATTAGGTTGGTGCAAAAGTTACTGAGATTTTTGCTATTACTTTTAATGGCAAAAACTGCTATTACTTTTGCACCAACCTGATAAGTACAAGACATAATGTCTTTTAGGGATTCTTTATCATTACACTGGCTTCCTAAAATTTGAAAAATACATTAAAACCTATGGAAGAAATTTCAGATGATCTAGAATTGTGTTTCTCAGAAAAAGAACTGTCTTAGTGCTTCAGTGTATCTCTCTCACACGTATTTAATATTGTGCAATATAAAGACCAATGTAAAAATTAACAGAAAAAGAGATGACCCAGAATGGCAGAGGTGTGAAAATGGGCTTGATGCTAGAAAATCTCTTCTACTACAAGATGTATTCAATTTCCCTTAATTGAAAATATGACCTCACTAGTTGAGTGTAAATTTTGAAGACACAGAACCATTACTCGATTTATTTGTGGCTGAGAACAGCCATTAGGGTGTCCGCACTGTTGGAGGGAGAAACTGTGAACAAGCCCTAGTGCCTTGTAGTCACTCATTTTCCCAGTGACATGCCATGTTATGATTGATAACTGAGCCATGGTTATGAAACGCTGGAGTGAAACAGCACCAGCCATTGTTTTAGGTGAGTTTCAAATTTGGCAAGAGCTTCTGTGTGCACCCGAAGGAAATGAATGCTGCTCTGTCAACACGTTCTTGGAATTCAACAGGAGGCAGCAACAGAGAAGCAGGCATCTCAGGAGGCCCGTCAGGACCTCAGATCATGAAGCCTCTTGAAAACACGCAGTACACTGGGTTCCTGACGGCGTAACCTGTGCTAACACTGCCTTGTAATGTCCAGCTCTAAAGTGTTGGCCAGTATTTGGTTGGTGATATGGTTTCACTGTGTCCCCACCCAAATCTCACCTTGAATTGTAATCATCCCCATGGGTCAAGGGTGGGGCCAGGTGGAGATAACTGAATCATGGGGGTGGTTTCCCCCATACTGTTCTTGTGGTAGTGAATAAGTCTCATGAGATCTGATGGTTTTAAAAATAGGAATTCTCGGCCGGGCGCGGTGGCTCAAGCCTGTAATCCCAGCACTTTGGGAGGCCGAGATGGGTGGATCATGAGGTCAGGAGATCAAGACCATCCTGGCTAACACCGTGAAACCCCGTCTCTACTAAAAAATACAAAAACTAGCCAGGCGAGGTGGCGGCGCCTGTAGTCCCAGCTACTCGGGAGGCTGAGGCAGGAGAATGGCGTAAACCCGGGAGGCGGAGCTTGCAGTGAGCTGAGATCTGGCCACTGCACTCCAGCCCGGGCGACAGAGCGAGACTCCGTCTCAAAAAAAAAAAATAAAATAAAAATAAAAAATAAAAATAAAAATAGGAATTCTCCTGCACACACCCTCTTGCCTGCCGACATGTAAGACATGCCTTTGCTCTTCATTTGTCTTCCGCCATGATTGTGAGGCCTCCACGGCCAGGTGGAACTGTGAGTCCATTAAACCTCTTTCTTTTATAAATTACCAAGTCTCGGGTACTTCTTTATTAGCAGCTTGAGAACAGACTAATACAGTTGGCTAACACATATTTTCACAAAGGCTATGCAGATGAACTATTCCCTCAATTTTGCACATCAGGCAACAGTATTCTGTCTTGTTCCCATTGAAATATATCTTGATTGGATTATACAATTCTTAGATCTCAAACTTTTCTTTCTGTTGATATGCTATTTCATTGCTTCTTGCATTTAGTATTGCAGAGAAAATTTAAGTTAGCTTGTTTTTACTCCTTTTATTAAAACATATTTTTTCTAAGAATATTTATGGGATTTGTCACACATGTACATCTGCACATACACATACAGACATGCAAGCGTGCATATTACATATATATATATATATATATACACGATTTCCTATATGCATTCATTATGCTAAATAGCTTTTTCTTAGTTATTAAAGTAAGTTGCTCTTAGGCTTCTGTTGTTCCTTTGAGTTTTCAACACGATATTCATTGTTATCTGTCTGCATGCAGTGGTCAGTTTCGTGTTTACTTCTCTTATAAAATGATGGGTCAACTTGTTGGCTGACAGGAAGTGTCCTGCCCATCAGAATCCATTTCTTGGACACACAACTGTGGATCTAATCTCTTTCATAGACATCCATGTGTTTAACAATTTGATTGGTGTTGATCATAGCAGAACTCCTTTTTCTTATAGGACTTAATCTGCTGTGGGACGAAAATGGGAAACTCCTGCTTTCAAGTTCTCCCTGATGTTGGACATTTAAATCCAAAGACATGAAAACAAGCCAAGAACATTACACATGATTTTTAAAAATTGGAAGAGAGTGAAATAAGGGAAGATGAGACAGGAAAAGACCCAGTAGAAAGAGCAGTAAGCACAATACCAAGAAAGGTGCAAGATCCGTGCTGAGTCCTTGGAGTCAATGTTGGCCATGAGACCCTGTCTCCCAGGAATGGTTCCTGCAAATCCTGCAGCTTGCAGTCCTTGAGGGAGCCACTGGTGGGAAGCACAGCTCCAGCACAAATACAGCAAGGGGTTTCAAAAAACAGAGGCTTCAGCCTCTTGTCAAATTCCCTCCCTGTAATCCAAGATATGAGAGGTTCATTTTCAGGTTTTAGAGTAATGTGTGGAGCTCTGACAAGCTCCAAAAGTGGCCTCTGAGTTTTTGCCTGTGTGTGTGTTTTTGGTCTGAACGTGAACTCACGGTATTGAATCTTTTGGGATGAGTTATCATCTCCTGTGGCTCTTGTCTTTTGGACACACATGTGACTCTGCCTCTGCCCAGCTAGACACCTTACAGTGGACTTCTCTGCCATTGGACATGGCCTTCATGGCATTTGATAGGGTTATTGCTTTAAGTGTCACAAACTGCCTTAGCCTTATCTTCTCTCAGCCCCGAGAACATCCATTTCTCCATGGAGCTCTGGTTTCTTGACAGCGGAAGATAGTGTTCCATAACTATCATCCAGGCACAGAAAGAGCTATTGCTCTGGAGTGGTCATTTATGGTTGTCAGAGCAAGATGTATGCATTTTTTAGAAAGATGAGTCATGGATAAGTCATGAGTTTATGTGGATATGGACAACTCAAGCCAAGGAGTAGCAAGCTTTTCCCTAATGTCTTTGACTTTGTCTTGTAACTTTTTTTCTCTTAAAGTGAACATTTTCTTCCAAAAGGAATTAAAAGAATTATTCATTTGCTTATGCTAGCAGTTTTTTTTTTTTTTTTTTTTTTTTTTGAGAGAGAGTCTTGCCCTGTCGCCCAGGCTGGAGTGCAATGGCATGATCTTGGCTCACTACGAACTCTGCCACCCGGGTTCCAGTGATTCTCTTGCCTCAGTCTCCCAAGTAGCTGGAATTTCAGGCATGTACCAACATGCCAAGCTAATTTTTGTATTTTTAGTAGAGATAGATTTTCACCATGTTGGTCAGGCTGGTCTCAAACTCCTGACATCAGGTAATCCACCTGCCTCGGCCTCCCAAAGTGCTGCAATTACAGGCATGAAAACCGCTCCTGGCCTACTTATGCTAGTAGCTTTAAAATAACATTCAAAATAGTCTCAGGACCATACTACTCCTGGTGCTGCCCATCGGGATAATGAATGGACTGTAGGATTTCTTTTTGTGCTTTTATCACAGGAGGGCTATGCTTTCAAAATACTATGTTATAAAGTCTATTGAGGTCATTCTTGTCTCCCTGGTTAAGCTTTCTACTTGAAATACATCAATTAATTTGGTTCAGTCTATGTTCCTTTTGTAAATATTGCATAGGTATATTTTTCTCTTACTAAATTTGTGAAATCCTGTAACATCTTTACACATTTCCATACTCAAAATTATAAACAAGATAGGTACAAAAGGATCTAGTTTCCCTTCCCATTCTTACTTCTTTCTTCCCTCCCCTTGGCGGCAAGCTTTTTAAATTAATTCCTAGTTTTTGGTTATTTTTTTTCCTGAATTACTGTCTCTTTTGTAAAGCAGTTAAACTATTTTGTGGCTCAACATGGTTAGTCGTTCTCTCTCTTTCTTGTTGTACAGCTGAGTCAACAGAGGCCCATGAGATTGGGTCATCTTCCCAGAGACCTATGTGTCTCCGGCAGAGTCCTGGATTCTGGACCCCACATCCAAGCCTTCTGAGAGCGTGGGTCTCTGCTCCCCAAACAGGCAGATGCTGTGGAGTCTCTTGTTCATGGTGGGCCAGGGCCCAGGGAGTGCTGAGCACTGGAGACTCCATGGTCTCTCTCTTCACAGTCATCCGCGATTTCTTCTCTCAGTACAAACGCAAAGCTACATGATTTCTATGACAAGTAATGAGAGGATGAACACTTTCTGTAACATTCTATTTCATATATATTTGATATGTAGAAATAGAGAGTGGAAATTGCTCTGAACCAGGTTCAAGCCTGAAAATTGGTCATTTTTGACAGTTAACTTCAGCTCACCACTTTGGTTAATAAATCCTCTTCAACTCTTGATAGACAGGAGAAAGCCACTGTTGTACTGCATAACAACCTCTGGTAATTGCGTTTCCTACCTGGGGTAAGTCTGCTCTCACTGGTAAGCGGAGAAAAAATAATACGTGATATTGCTTTTCCCGTCACTCTGCAGGGCAAGGCGACCTTCTTTTATGACACAATCTTCAAATTAATTTCATAGTTAGATGACAGAGTCACAAAGGCTTTCTATCTCCGTCTCCTCTGTTGTTTTTTCTATCTTATCCCCTTCTTCCTTTCTCAAAATTAAGGTATACCAGGAGTTTATGTTTGTAATTAATAAATGATTTTTTTTTCTGAGAAGAACTCTAATCTACTCATTTTATACTTAAGGAAGTGTAGCCCCAGATTCTTCCTCTATATTTTCAATCCATTTGATTTTCTGAAAGTTAACAACATAAAAATGTTTCTACAAGGATGACGTCACAACTCAGTCATGAACGGAGAACTCTGTCCACACATCTGGGTTCCTCCTTTCTGAGCTCCTCCTCTTCCTAATGGTCACCAGACCCTGTGAGACCTGACTTCTAATTATCTCTCTATATGGCCATAAGTTGCACAGTTTATTCTTGGTTCTATTTTGTAGCAATGAATATTCTCTTATTGCTATTTCTTATTTTACCCCTATGTTTAATTGTTTCCTCTCCACCATGATTCTGTTAGGTTGGTGCAAAAGTAATTGTGGTTTTTGCCATTGAAAGTAATGGCACCGCTGGGCACGGTGGCTCAAGCCTGTAATCCCAGCACTTTGGGAGGCCGAGGCGGGCAGATCATGAGGTCAGGAGATCGAGACCATCCTGGATAACACAGTGAAACCCCGTCTCCACTAAAAAAAATACAAAAAAAAAAAAAAAAAAAAAACTAGCCGGGTGAGGTGGCGGGTGCCTGTAGTCCCAGCTACTTGGGAGGCTGAGGCAGGAGAATGGTGTAAACCGGGGAGGCAGAGCTTGCAGTGAGCTGAGATCTGGCCACTGCAC
Organism: Rhinopithecus roxellana; assembly: GCF_007565055.1. NCBI lineage: Eukaryota > Metazoa > Chordata > Mammalia > Primates > Cercopithecidae > Rhinopithecus > Rhinopithecus roxellana. The sequence continues at coordinate 28,735,768 of NC_044559.1, forward strand.
TCCAGCCTGGGGGACAGAGTGAGACTCCGTCTCAAAAAAAAAAAAAGGAAAAAAGAAAAAAAGAAAGAAAGTAACGGCACCAAACTAATAACTTTTGTTGACAGTATGAACCTGAATTTCTTTTTTTTTTTTGAGACGGAGTCTCGCTCTGTCTCCCGGGCTGGAGTGCAGTGGCACGATCTCAGCTCACTGCAACCTCTGCCTCCCGGGTTCACGCCATTCTCCTGCCTCAGCCTCACAAGTAGCGGGGACTACAGGCGCCCACCACCATGCCCAGCTAATTTTTTTTTTGTATTTTTAGTAGACACAGGGTTTCACCGTGGTAGCCAGGATGGTGTGTATCTCCTGACCTCGTGATCCACCCGCCTCAGCATCCCAAAGTGCTGGGATTACAGGCGTGAGCCACTGCGTCCTGCAGAACTTGAATGTCTTTAGATTTTTTTTTTTTTTTTTTTTTTTTTTGCAGGGGGGTACTGGTCCTCTACTTTTTCTTGTTGTTTTCTTATTCTCCATTTTATTTATCTTGGTTTATTTTTCACAGTGGCATACACAGATCCCGTGATAGTGCCTTCCTGGTTACAGGAGGGAGTGGGCATTGTTCCTGGTTTGTGCACCGTGTTTGTCTGGAGAAGGTGGGGGTTGCACAAGAAATGCAGGGAGACTTAGCAGCTTAGATTGGGTTTTGCCTCGGAACATTATACCCAACAGCACCTTCATTTGTTTGTCCTGACGATGCTGCATTCTATGCCGGTTTCTCATTTCCAACCACTTCTTTCCATCCACACTGGATGGTCCTGATCCAGACCCCAGGGATGCTGCCTGGATGATTCCACCATCCATCCCTGCCTCTTCCGTTCCATCTGCGTGCTTGGGTCAGCAAGATTCTTTCAAACGTAAGTCAGAACACATCAGTCCTCCAGTCCAAAATCTGTCCAAGGCTTCTACTGTTTCCAGGATCAAGTCCAACTCTTCGACATGACCCACAAGGCCTTTTTTTCATTCTCCCACATGCTGACCTCGCTTCACCCAGCCTCTCCCCTCCTCCCACACAGTCTCTCCCTTCCTACCCCCAGTCTCTCCCCTCCTTCTGCCCAGCCTCTCCCCTCCTCATCCTTCCAAGATTGGCTTCCACTTCTCCAGGAAGATTGTTGTGACCCAAGCCAAATCCTCGCCTAGGTGCCCCCACCTCCCTGTTTATTGAATTTCGCAGGCTATAGTGTAACAACCTGCTTGACTTTTGCCTTTCCTGTGAGATAAGCTTGGTGAGGACTGCATGTGTTTCTGTCTTTTTCTCTGTATCTAATGCTACGTTTTAATAAATGCAGGTTAAATGAGTCATGAGTAGATAGGGAGAGTAGCAAGAGCTGAGTCTGAGTAGCCAAGCAGGGGCCTGGTCAGCAGAGGCCCCGTGTACCGTGTTAGGATTTTGCATTTTTTTTTCTGCATAGGGTGCCATTGAGAGATTTTAAGCAAGAGAAGAACATGAGTGGATTTTCACTTTGTAAATCATCCCTGCATCCACATGAAGAAATGTATTAGAGCAAAACGGAAGGCTTAGGGACAGCGGCCAGCAGACTACTGTGATGATGTGCATTCGAAGAGTGAGGCTCTGAAGTGTGGCAGTGAAGGCAGGGTGGGGATTTGAAAGATATCGGGAAGCAGCATTCAGAGTGCTTGATAGTCAATAGCAGGTAGGGATTAACATAGAGAGAGAAATCACGGTGGCTGTCTGCTTTCTGACTTGGTGACTGCAAGGGTGAGATATGAGGCACTGAGATGAGCAAGATGGGAGGAGAGAGGAGATGGAGGGGCAGCTGCAGCATATTCAAGGCAGGAGGAGAGGGCAGACGGAGGGGCACCTGCAGCATATTCAGGTGGAGACAGAAGGACACAGGTGTGGTGGAAGGAGAGATCTCTGAGCAGGGAGGAAGTGCCAGAGAGGCCAAGTGAAGCAACAACAGAAGGGTGGATAGGGCGTGGGCTTGATTTCTGGCTCTGCTTCTTACCAGCCATGTAAAATGGGCATGACCACATGGCCTCATCCACAGGACAGATTACAGATGAAAGAGAAGATACGTGCAAAGGCTTTAGCCATGTCTGGCAATAGGAAGTGCTCAAAAAGTCTAATTACTGTGAACCGACACCAAAGATCTATTTTGGTGTCATTGGCTTAGAGGTGATGGTTGCAGCAATGGAGTGAATGAGAAAGCTTAGGACAAGTGTAAAAAATAAGAGACTTGGTGACTGAATTCTGTGGGGACAATGACATTAAGGGGAAGGCGAGGTAGGAGGAGTCCCCAGAGGAGATAGACTGTCACCCCAAGGTGAAGCAGAGACAACTGAGTGTGACCAAGGGCAGGGGCGGGAGCAGCTGGAGAGCAAGGACTTGTGATAAGGGAATGCTCTTGGCTCAGGAAGAAAAGGGGAAGGAATAAAGATGGCTAGGGCAGGACACAGCAGCTCGGAGGCAAATTTAATAGGAGCAGCAAAACATGAGAACTGGCTGGCGGGTCACGGATTATAAAAGATAGTGGAGAACAAGGGCTTCGTTTCCCAGATGGGGTTTCTGGGAAATCTCTGGGCCTGGGTCTCTGAAGCAGTCTGGGCATCACTGGGCTGCTTTGGGGAGGCCCTGCAACCCTCCCGTGAACTAACACATGTTTCAATGGTCCCGTCCTTGCAGAACCCCCTCACCTGCATTTTGAAGCAATGCGCTCCTTGAAGTCTAATGCCATTATGAACGAGTGTGACCGTTTTCCTGCTGTGTTGTGGAAAGGAGCTCTCATGATCTCTTCTCTGTCATGTGCTGATGCTGCCTGAATAGCGGGTTCCAGAAAAACACACAAATGAGCAGGTGCTTGCTCAGAAGGTCTATTAGCAGGGATCCTTTAGAACCCCAAATCAATGTTTAATAACCATGTTAAGAAGAGCTACGTTGAGAGTCTACATGTTTTGTCTTGTAGGTCTCATGACTTCAAGGGAATTACAATGTTTTATTTAGTCAATAACTGTATTTTGAAATACTGATTTTTAAAATAAATTAATGGATTGAATTGATTAAAAAAGCCCACCATTTTCATTTGATAACTTAAAATATCCCCACTTTTCTAATCATCTTCACTTAAGTCATAAGCTTAAGTTTATTTTTTAAGAGAAGTTTTCAAAAATATAATTGAAGCTTATGATACTTAAAGATCTAAGAGAAGACACACTGAATTATCAGGGTAGAGGTAACACACTCAAGTCTGGAATCTGCCAATAATCAGTTGTTTGATTAAAATTGTCATTTAGCTTCTCTGGTAGGTTGAATCACATGGTGTTTAAGATCTTTCATAATGTCCTGTTATATTTCTAGATTAATAAAAAACATGTGGTTTGAATTTACAAGACTATCTCACTAAATCTGTAGTTGCTAAACCTAGACAACACCTTGCTAAGTATGAAACATGTGGATTTAAGGCAAAAAATGGTAGTAGTGTTTTACAAAATGGGTAACAACCTTTTGAATTCAGTATTTCCACATATGACCATATTTTCTTCCTCTTTTCTGGGACACACACTAGTATGATAGTAAAAAATTTAAAAAGCTTGAATTCACAAGGACACACAGAATGCACAAAGAGAGACTGTGGTAATAGATTTCAACTAGGCTGATGGAAATAAGGTGGCTGCATTTATAAACAGAAGAAAACTAAAACCCAAAGCTCCAACGTGGTGGGAAAGATGAAAACAGTTGAGGCAGCTCACAGACAGAGCCCTGAGTCTTTTAGGACGTGGCTGGGCAGAAAGAAATGGGAGGGTGATGCTTTGGAGAAACTGAAACGGAGATTCTCTGTGCTCAGTGACTGGGATGTGTAGGGGCTGGGCAGGTGTAAAATGCAAACTTCTGTAATGCGTGGGACCTGAAGTTTCCTTCCCCTACTCTAATTCCAGAATGCAGCTGTCAAGCAAAAAGTCCCTCAAGGGGGAGATAGTAGAATTCTTCTCTGTAGAAGAAACTGAATGCCCCAGGGAGGGATCCAACCTGCTCACACCACGCTCATCAACCTACCTGTGAAGCCCAGAAATGTATGAAGCTGTGCCTACATCCACAGTACACCTGATCAATGTTTAGCACCTCACCCTGAATATCGAGTGAGCAGATAGCCAAAGATGACCAGACACACCACACACACACACACACACTCACACACAGTTTCCGAAGGTGACAGAAGAAGAACAATTAAACAGAAAAAAGCCCACAGGGAACAGAGTATAAAGGGAGATGAAAATCCTAAAATTTTTATGCTTAAAGAAATGAGATGAACAAGGTGCTATAAAAGAACAATCAGAGCATAAGAAATATCTCTTGTGCATTTAAAATGTGATAGAGAAAATAAAAGGAAATCAATAGAAAAGCTGGACAATAAAGATAAGCATATCTCTCATATATCAAAAAGATAAAAAGTAGAAAATGTATGAAAATTAGAGGGGCAATAAAAAAATCCAAGTTTTAACAAATGATAATTCCAGGAAAAGTGAACAAAGAAAAGGATAGAAATGAAATGGTTGTTTAATACAATAACTGGACTTCAAGAAGCTGAGTTTACAACCTGAAAGAGTCCGTCGGGTACTCAACACATTGGAAGAAAGGCAGATCAGATGACGGTGCATAATGATACAATTGTAGTTCCTCCATGATAAACAGGCTAACCTCAAAACTTCTAGGGAGAAGGTCATGTTGGAGAACAGGTCACAAAAAGGAACAGGAGTCAGCGTGGACTTGGACTTGGGCACCAGCTCGGAATTAATTCTGGATGCTGAAAATTAATGAGTTTTAACCATGAATTCTATGACCACCTAGCTATCATTCAAGCATGAGAAATGGAATAGCATATTATAACACTCCAAAGACTAATCAATTTATTTTCCATTCACATTTTTTGGTGGGGGAAGCTATTGGAGCATTTGTGTCAGACAGAGCAGACATTAACCCATGAAAAACTTGAAAACAGTGGCTCTCACTCAAAGAGCAGTAAATAAGATTATCCCCATGCTGAGAGCAGTCTGGCTGTCCAGGAAGGTAAAAGTCCTGGTTGAAGAGAAGGAAGAAACTAAATGGAATGGATTAATTCTCTGATATACCTGAGTATTTGGGAAAATATTGATAAGAATGTGCTACTCTGATGGGAATGATTAAGACTTGGTATATAGAAGACACAGCAAAAAAAAAAAAAAAAAAAAAAAAAAAAAAAAAAAAAAAAAAAGGCAATTATTAACTTTGGGAAAAACAAATGTCATAAAAATTCAAATATAATCATAGGCCACTACTTGTCTGCAATGATCAACACTTACATGATTAAAATAACGTAAACGTGCACTATCAATGTCAGTGTAAGTTGTCATATGATGGTAGTACGAATGGAAAAGGAGATAGTGTGTATAAAAGATCCACATTTCATGCATCATTAGAGGAATCAGTCAATGATTATTACATTAGTAAATCAATAAATCTAACAATACACGTATTTAAAATTAATGAGATAAATACCAGAATAAATGGAGGTGAAAATGTTCTTTTCTCTGTGATGTTATTTGCAGCAATGGTATGAGGGCCGCTGTTCGTGCTTTCAGGTTTGTAGTGATTACTAATCCCTTATAGTACGCAGGTAGCTTTAATAGTTAAACCCCTAAATTTTAGAGGTTTTGGATGATAGTGTTTCATTCTCACACAAATTCTTCTACAGTATGACAGTTCTCCAGGGTAGCTCCCTGCAGCGTTATGACTTGAAGACTGTAAACTCCACCAATTCAACATGGTGGTTCCAAGGTCACAATGCCGCCTTTTTCAGAGGAAGAAAATGCTAGAGAACCATTCAAGTTTTTTTTCTTTTTTTTCATCTCAGAGAAGAAGTGACATCTCAGTTCCTTGATAAGAAATTGCAGCACAACCCTTCTTAACCACAAAACAGTGAGTTGTATAATATTTTCTGTGCCCAAGAAGGAGAGAATGACAGAATGAAGGCATCTGGTTGAGTTTATCATACATCTTTTAATGCTATTTGAGTTTTACCAATATGAAGGTGCTAATTTAATTAAGATAATTAAATAAAGTGTACTCTAATAAAAAATAAGTTCATAGATGAAAGAGCCATAAGAGATTGTTAAAAGACACCAACCTCTTTTTCATTTGCCCCAAGAATGCTCACCAGGGGTGCTTACAGCTGCAGCATTTACCCTGAGAGATAACGTTGCCACAAAATATCTCACTCTTAGGATCTTCACATCGCTCTAGTATATCACCTTGGAAAATGAAGACCTCATTCTATTTATGGCATTCTAGTTTTAGTAGTGATATTTCCATTTATAAAATACAGTAATTCTCAATCGCTGAAAATGTCAAACCCTAGAAAGCATTTCTACTCACAATGTTAGCATTGCTCTCCAACAGTTGTTGGCCAGAGATTCGTTTTAAGAACCTGATTATTGTGAAACAGATGACTCAGATAATTCAGTTGATTCTAATTATGTTGGTTCTGTTTAGAAATAACTTCAAGGACAGTTTTTATATTTTATTTTCATGTTTAAACAGTCACATTTGTTTCAGCCTCAAAGAGCGTGTTTATGTAAAATTAAACGAGTGTTGGCAGTGAGCTGCATTTTTTATTTTCCAAATGGAAGCATGGGTTTAAAGGTTAAAGTGGCTGCAGGTAATGTTATGGCCTCGGTCTTTCCTCAGTGCCATTGGTATTGTCAGGGTAGATTTGACTATGGGCTCAACTTTGTTTATCAACACTGATATCTGCATGAAATTAGAGTTACACGGCAGATCGATTATTTATTTATTTATTTTATGTTTTTTGAGATGAAATTTCACTCTGTCACCCAGGCAGGAGTGCAGTGGTGCAATCTTGGCTCACTGCAACCTCTACCTCCTGGGTTCAAGCAGTTCTCCTGCCTCAGCATCCCGAGTAGCTAGGAATTACAAATGTGCACCACCATGCCTAGATAATTTTTGTATTTTTAGTAGAAATGAGGTTTCACCATGTTGGCCAGGCTGGTCTCAAACTCCTGACCTCAAGTGATCTACCCACCTCAGCCTCCCAAAGTGCTGGGTTACAGAAGTGAGCCACTGCACCTGGCTGGCAGATAGATTTTTAAAAGTCAGCTATCATACATACTATATAGTAAAGAGTAAGCCACAAAAGCAAATCAAATAAATGGAACACATCCATCTCTTCACTATCGCTATTCTAAAATATGAACATGAGTCACAATGGCGCCTATGTGTAAACTCACATGATTCATCCTAGAAATGATGCCACCCATAGCTCCATCCAAACTGAAGCATTTTCTGCCCTCCACATTAGACAATTTCTTATCTGCATGAGTTTGCTCTCATCATTCCATCCAATGAAATTACTGCTCCCTTTTTATGGAAGAGTTCATATCATATTTCCCCTATTAAACTTTCCCTGTCCTTCCAAGGAATACATCTCTATTTACACAGAAACTCTTATCTGGATAACGTAATTTGTACTTGGGGGACATAGTATCAAGCAGCAATTCTATTACTGCTATTACTGGGATTTTTTTCTTTAGACAGAGTTTTGCTCTTGTTGCCCAGACTGGAGTGCAATGGTACGATCTCAGCTCACTGTAACCTCTACCTCCTGGGTTCAAGTGATTCTCCTGCCTCAGCCTCTCGAGTAGCTGGGATTACAGGCATGCACCACCATGCCTGACTAATTTTGTATTTTTAGCAGAGACAGGGTTTCCCCATGTTGGTCAGGCTGGTCTCGAACTCCTGACCTCAGGTGATCTGCCCACCTTGGCCTCCCACAGTGCTGGGATTACAGGCGTGAGCCACCATGCCTGGCCTCTGTTACTGTCTTGTGCAGTTATTTAAATCCTTTTAGCTTCTTTGCATTTTCGTTGCTGATCTATCATCCCTCCATCTGTCTCATAAGTTCCTTTGGGGCAGAGACCATGCCCCTTCTCCCTCCTGCTTCCTTCTCCAATCTGCATTCTTCTTCTGACCTTCTCTCCTCCAAAGATTTCTCCTGCACTTGGCCATGTCTTCCATAAGAGATGCCTAAAATAATTGTTGTGGCTACTGAAATGTCTGGACTGTATGTGGGAAGCAGTGTTCTAGAAAGTGCCGTCCTGTCACCAGCTCTCTGCCCAATTGCTGGTGCACACAGTCCCTCCAGAGAATATTGAGAGCTGGAGCCTTCATGGGTTCTGAACACCTGAGAGCATGGGAGGACCTTTCAGGTGCGTCATTAGCATTGCCCGCTCTTGCTTTTTCCTGCTTGTTGAGATATTTCCAACACCATGGGTTTAATAGAGCCAAGGCAGGTCTTGATGTCATGTTTTAAAATATATTGACCTTGAGAAATGATGCCCAAGCAGGAATTTCTTTCTAAGATGCCAGCTGTTGGATGCTAATCTCCAAATGTGCAAATTCTTCCTAGCTTCAAGTAGATTGTTACCACAAACACCTTCAACCAATTATTCAGAAACTCCTAATCTAGCAGAGAGCAAAAGAGGAAGAGCAAGGAGTGACATAGTTAGGGAAAGAGAGGAAACAGAAGGGTGGAAAAGAGGGAGAAGGGAGGAAGGAAGGAGAAACAGGGGAAGAGCGGACACCACGTGAGGCTCTAAAGCCAGCCCTAGGCTATTTAGGGCCACAGAGTGTGTGCACCATCTCCCTCTCTAAATGTGACTGTAAGCTTCCCGCCAGCGAAGTGGGGACAGAAAAGTAGGGATGTGGGTGGAGAGAGGCAAGACCTATATTTGGATGGGGGGAGGACTTGCTCCATTTTGGCAGAAAGCACCCTAGGTATCTCCAGGTTGAGGTCAGCGACCCACCGAGGAATTAGACCTTCAGTTCCTGTGACTTTCATCTTTTGGTGACTTTAATACTACAGGCAACTTGAGTTTGCCATGGTGTCAAGAGTGCAGCTTCCAAAGACTGCTGTGAATATAGATGTCAAGAATAACTGCCCAGGTTTCATGTCCTCAGTCGGCGATGTTAGGGTGGGAGATGGAGAGGAAGCACAGGCGTGTTGCCGAGCGGACAGTGTGTGAACTTCACCAGCGTACAGGATGTGGGCAGGTGGCAATGAGAGTGTCTGAGACGGGCAGGTGCTTTGGTAGACAGAAGTCATCCATGATCACATCAGCATCCCTGATACCCCCTTCTCAAACCTGGGAGCTTATACAATACTAGTAAACTTTTTATCATGGACAAAGTAAGACAAAAATCAGAAGAATTCTATACTGACCCTATGCAGACCTGGTACTGTGCTTCAGTGATTGCCAACACTCTGCACTTTCTATATTGTCTAGGCTGGCCCCCTCCTCACCCCTGCAGCTCTCTGCGTTTATTACAGGTTTCATGCACTATTCATCTGGGAGGCTTTGACACATACCTGTGTGTGTATCCTATACACATACATCATACACGTATATATTATATATGTGTTTACATATATGCACATATGAACTATGCACATATACTACTCTAATACGTTTTAATTTTTTCAGGAACATGTTTACCGACAAATTATGTGTAATTATTAAAACATTCTTCATTTAATTATGATTAAATTAATTAATATGGAAAAGGGCAGCTTGAAGCAGATCAGGACTGTATTTGAAGACACTTCAAAAGGGAATACAGAATAATGTATTTCCCAAAACAATCTCTCCAGCTCATCCATTTCCTTGTCTTTTGCGAGTGCTGAACCCTCTGCAGGCCAGGTTACCCCTATTAACCTTAGTGGGTTGCGTGGCAATCACCTTATGCAAAGGGTGACTTTTGAAGCAAGCTGGGTACCATAGAGGACTTTCAACTGGGTGTTTTCTTTTCTTATCTACATGGTTATATTTACTCAGTTTTTCTACAGAGCGGCAGGGTAAGAGGAAAGGAGGAATATATTTGATTCTTGATTAACCACTTAATGCGGAAGCTTGTTTTAAGAAAGCATCTTAAGAGGTGACTAAAATTCAGACACACATTGGCGAGGACTTTTGTTATTATTGCCAGTTTTGAGATCCATTGTCACTTTTTAAGATGATTTATTATAAGAAACCTTCATTGTACATTTGGAGAGGCTGATAAATTGTCTGTAAGTCAAGATGCTTTCAACCGTCTCATTTAAAATATCCATAGAAACTTTGCTATCTGAAGTGCAGGTTTCTTTAAAATGAGCTATCATCAAATCCACACCTTACCCTCTGCTCTGGATTTGTTTGGTTCAGATACGCACACATCAGAAAGATGGAGCCAGCTATGACTGGTGAATTCTGATTTATTTTAGAAAATTAGTTTTAAAAGGTGGCTTTGAAAACATTGCAAGATGCCCCCTGGAAGACCAGGCTAAAGCTGAAGGCATCTGCTTCACCTCTCTCTCTGACAGTGATTGCCAGAGGCTGGCAGTGTGGGGTCTTGCCCATTTTTATCATCACACTAACCCCTGACTCTAATGCTGGTTCAGTGCTTTCCTGGAATTCACTCTAATGTTCTCACAACCCACCCGCCTGCCTCTCTCCTGTTTTGAATTCCTTTTCAATAAAGAAAAGGCGTAAAGAGATTCCTCTAATGGCCCTAATTTGTTAATAATGGGTTTGTTCAAAACAGAAATTGGTCCTGCAAAGGGGGCGACCTCTTTTATTCTCCTCCCAGCGCTCCTTGTTGCAGCGGCGGCTCCATTTGTTACAGGGCTCACTTCACCGGGAAAGGTAATTACAGCTGAAATTAAACTCTGTGGACTGTGTCCCACCGCCTTCTCCTGCACATCGCGCGGGGAGGCCGGTTCCTGTGTGTTCACCTCTTGTTTAGAAGATTCATGTTTATCTAATGTGAAGTCAATATTATTGTCGGGGAAAGAGTTAGGGGATGCTAACGACCTTCTGGGAGTGTGCCTGCAGGCCCAGGCCACGCTCTGCTGGCTCAGAAACCACTTAGCGGCTCTCCAGGCCCATCTCCTCCGCCCAGGCCACAGCCCACCATTTATCTCATCTGAAAACGTTGGATGGCGAGAGCGCTAAGGTGCATAGCAACGGGGAGAGTGGAAACGCTGTGAGAAAAGGGCTGGAGCCACAGGAGGTGGCCGAGCCAGAAGTTTGGCCATTCTGTGGTCTGGATTCCAGATCCCACCTCTGTCCAAACGCAGGGCTGGACACCATCCAAGTGTGGCAGCGGACGGGAGCCCGCGCGCGGACTCTTCACCACGGACGGCGCGGGGCCGGGGTATCTTTGCAGAGCCACAGATCTTGGCCCGTGAAGAGCCTCTGTCCTCTAAACTCCACTTTAAGGCAGGTGCTGGAGTGGAGCCGCTTTTTACGCAGAAGCAATACTGAGTAAGAGCATCTAAGGGACTCAGTCTAAATTGTATATGTGTGGTGTTAGCCGAGATGCTCCAGAGAATCAGGACAAACAGGATCATTTTATGTATCAATTTGTGATGGAGGCTAAGCCCAACATCTTTAGTTGATTCAAGACTCAGGAAGAGCCAAAGATTCAGTCCAAAGACAGGGAGAGCTCCACGTCCCAGCTCCAAGGCCGTGAGGCAGAAAGGACCCTCCCTCGCTCAGGGCAGGTCAGCCTTTCAGTCTGTTCTGTCCTTCAACTGATTGGATGAGGCCCACCCACTGCAGGGGAGGGCAATCTGCCTTGCTCGGTCTATGCATTCAAACGTGAGTCTCATCCAAAATACCCTCACAGTAACGCTCAGAATAATGTTTAACTGCATATGTGGGTACTCTGTGGCCCAGTCCAGAAAATGACACATAAAATTAGTCATCACAAATGTGTTATATATACATATATTGAGACATATATAGATATGGAGAAGTTGAGAAATATAGAGATTATATGTATATATAGGTTATATATACAATGTAAATATGTAGAATGTAAATATGTAAAAATGTAACTATGTAGTTATACATATAGATTATATGTATATATAGGTTATGTATATATACACATAGATTATATATGTACATATATGTACATATGTGTATACATGTGTGTATATGTATATATAACCTATATATATATAATCTCTACATATCTGTAACTACACAGATTTGGACATAACAATATGCATATATTATTCTTATAGTTCCAAAATAGATGATGTAACATCTCCATTATCTTTTAATAACAGAAAATAAGTTAAGCATTTACTCTTGCAATTCTACATATTTCAAAGTACTTCAGAGCCCCAACTCCTTTCCTCATCAGAACATGCTCTTCCTAAGCAGTAGCTACCCTTTGATTCCTTTACTTTTCTTTTTTTCTTTTTTTTTTTTGAGAGGGAGTCTCGCTCTGTTGCCCAGGCTGGAGTGCAGTGGCGCAATCTCAGCTTACTGCAACCTCCGCCTCCTGGGTTCAAGCCATTCTCCTGCCTCAGCCTCCCGAGTAGCTGGGACTATAGGCGCTCGCCACTACGCCCGGCTAATTTTTTGTATTCTTTAGTAGAGATGGGGTTTCACCATGTTAGCCAGGATGGTCTTGATCTCCTGACCTCGTAATCCACCCGCCTTGGCCTCCCAAAGTGCTAGGATTACAGGCGTGAGCCACCGCGCCTGGCTATTCCTTTACTTTTCAATAAACTTGCTCTCACTTTAAAAAACAAAACCACAAATAAACGAGTTCAGTCAAGAAGAAAAATTATCAGTTGACTTTTTTCGGGTTATTTCTCTGCCTTTTCCCTACTCTGTGAAAATTATATGAATGTCCAGTGAAATGTTTAAAAATGATGAATAAAAAGAAATGTCAAGAGACTAGGCATTCTCATTTTGAATTGCGATTATGGTAGCAGACACGGGAAATAACTGATTCAAGACTTGTTTTGGAGGCTTAACTCATAGATGGGCAGCGGCATTGAAGAAGAGAAACAGAACAACCAGTTTGAGTTTGGACAATGATTGCATAACACATCAATTTCCCCAATGGTTATTGCTTAGAGAAAAGGGTTTGGGTCTGAGGCGGTTGAGCTCAGGATCCTCCTTGCACACATTCCTGTAGGTATTATCAGTATACCACATAAATCAGCATTACGGGAGAGCTTTCCGCCTAGAGATAGACAATCAAAATAATCAGTAGATAGAGAATGCTGATAAGCCATCAGAGAAGAGAGATTTTAGCCAGGAAAGGAAGAATGCCTGCTATCTGAAGTTTTAGGAGAAGAGAAGCAACCTCTAGAAAGAGAGGGAGAAAGCAACCTTATCCCAAGCCTCAGTTTGGGAGTCTTGGGAGAAGCCTCGATTCTCAAGCATTGGTTTCCCTGGCCAATTCAACATCCCCTTCTCTGAAGGCTTTCTGCTAGGGGTGAGGTAAAAAGAATATGGAATGGGGCCGGCCAGCAGGCACTCACACAGTCACCCTGGGACTCGAAGTCTGTCTCTTCTAGGTCGTCTTCCTCACACAGGCTCTCCTTCCTGCCCACAACTGACTCTCCTCCACTTCATCTTGCCCTTTCCATTTCTCATGTACAGTTGGACAACAGATGTTTTTCAAGTCCTGTAAGCCAGGTAGCTCCCCTTTTCCAGGAACAGGGACCCTATTTTATGGCCAGTTGACAGCCTTCCTAGGCTCCCCTGGGCTGGAGAAATTATTTGATAACAGGCCAGGCATGGTGGCTCATGCCTCTAATCCCAGCACTTTGGGAGACTGAGAAGGGTGGATCACCTGGGGTCAGGAGTTCAAGATCAGCCTGGCCAACATGGCAAAACCTCGTCTCTACTAAAAATACAAAAATAACCAGGCATGACGGCATGTGCCTATAATCCCAGCTACTCAGGAGGCTAAGGCAAGAGAATCATTTGGACCCAGGAGGAGGAGTTTGCAGTGAGCCGAGATGGTGCCACTGTACTCCAGCCTGGGCGACAGAGTGAGACTCCATCTCAAAAAAAAAAAAAAAAAAAGTTACTTGGTAAGGATCTAAGGATCTCTCTGTTTGTATCATTAATCTCACTCCCTCCTCTTGGAATCCAGCTTCCTGTGTTTTCATGAACCACTGGAGAAATGGGGCATCTGTGTGTAATGTGATGCTTTCTTTCTTTTTTTTGTTTTTTAATTTTTTATTTCCATAGGTTACTGGGGAACAGGTGGTGTTTGGTTACATGAGTAAGTTCTTCAGTGGTGAGTTGTGAGATTTTGGTGCACTCATCTCCCAAGCAGTATACACTGCACACAATTTGTGGTCTTTTATCCCTCACCCCCTTCCCACCCTTTCCTCCTAAGTCCCCAAAGTCTATTGTGTCATTCTTATGCCTTTGCATCCTCATAGCTTAACTCCCATTTGTGAATGAGAACGTATGATGTTTGGCTTTCCATTCCTGAGTTACTTCACTTGGAATAATAGTCTCCAATCTCATCCAGGTCACCACAAATGCCATTAATTCATTCCTTTTTATGACTGAGTAGTATTTCATCACTTATATATACTACAGTTTCTTTACCCACTTGTTGATTGATGGGCATTTGGGTTGGTTCCACATTTTTGCAATTGCAAATTGTGCTGCTATAAACATGCATATTCAAGTATCTTTTTTGTATAATGCCCTAGTTTCCTCTGGGTAGATACCCAGTAATGGGATTGCTGGATCAAATGGTAGTTCTACTTTTAGTTCTTTAAGGAATCTCTGCTCTGGTTTCCATAGTGGTTATACCAGTTTACATTCCCACCAGCAGTGTAGAATTGATTCCTGTTCACCGCATCCACACCGACATCTATTTTTTTGTTTTTGATTAATGGGCATGCTTGCAGGTGTAAGGTGGTATCACATTGTGGTTTTGATTTGCATTTCCCTGATTATTAGTGATGTTGAGCATTTTTTCATGTTTGTTGGCCATTTTTATATCTTCTTTTGAGAACTGCTTATTCAGGTCCTTAGCTCACTTTTTGATGGATTTTTTTTTGTTTGTTTTCTTTTTTTTCTTGGGAATTTGTTTGGGTTTGTTGTAGATTCTGGATATTACTCCGTTGTCAGATGTACAGATAGTGAAGACTTTCTCCTACTGTGTGGGTTGTGTGTTTATTCTGCTGACTATTCTTTTTGCCATGCAAAACCTCTTTGGTTTAATTATATTCCACCTATATATCTTTGTTTTTATTGCATTTGCTTTTGGGTTCTTGGTCATAAAATCCTTGCCTAAGCCAATGTCTAGAAAGGTTTTTCACATATTATCTTCTATAATTTTTATAGTTTCAGATCTTAAACTTAAGTCCTGGATCCATCTTGAGTTGATTTTTGTATAAGGTGAGAGATTAGGATCCAGTTTCATTATCCTACTTGTGGCTAGCAAATTATCCCAACACCATTTGTTGAATAGGGTGTTCTTTCCCCACTTTATGTTTTTGTTTGCTTTGTCAAAGATTAGTTGACTGTAAGTATTTGGGTTTATTTCCAGGTTCTCTATTCTGTTCCATTGGTCTAGGTGCCTATTTTTATACTAGTACCATGCTGTTCTGATGACTATGGCTTTATAATATAGTTTGAAATCAGGTAATGTGATGCCTCCAGTTTTGTTCTTTTTGCTTAGTTTTGCTTTGTCTATGTGGACTCTTTCTGGTTCCATGTGAATTTTAGGATTATTTTTTCTAGTTCTGTGAAGAATTATTGTGGTGTTTTGATGGAAATTGCACTGAATTTGTAGATTGCCTTTGGCAGTGTGGTCATTTCCACAATATTGATTCTACCCATTCATGAGCATGGGATGTGTCTCCATTTGTTTGTGTCCACTACGATTTCTTTCAGCAGTGGTTTGTAGTTTTCCTTGTAGAGGTCTTTCACTTCCTTGGTTGGGTATGTTCCTAAGTATTTTATTTTATCTTTGTAGTTATTGTATAAGCAGTTGAGTTCTTGATTTGATTCTCAGCTTGGTTGCTGTTGGTATATAGGAGAGCTACTGATTTGTATACATTAATTTTGTATCCGGAAACTTTGCTGAATTCTTTTATCAGTTCTAGGAGTTTTTGGAGGACTCTTTAGGGTTTTCTAGGTACACAATTATATCATCAGCAAACAGCGACAGTTTGACTTCCTCTTTACTGATTTGGATGTCCTTTATTTCTTTCTCTTGTCTGATTGCCCTGGCTAGGACTTCCAGTACTATGCTGCAGAGAAGTGGTGAGAGTGAGCATCCTTGTCTTTTTCCAGTTCTCAGAGTGAATAGTTTCAACTTTTCTCCATTCAGTATTATATTGGCTGTGGGTTTGTCATAGATGCTTTAATTACATTGAGATGTGTCCCTTGTATGCTGATTTTACTGAGAATTTCAATCATAAAGGGATGCTGGATTTTGTCAAATTCTTTTTCTGTATCTATTGAGATGATCATGTGATTTTTGTTTTTAATTCTGTTTGTGTGATGTATCACATTTATTAATTTGTGTATGTTAAACCATCCCTGCATCCCTGGTATGAAACTCACTTGGTCATGGTGGATTATCTTTTGGATATGTTGTTGGATTTGGTTGGGTAGTATTTTGTTGAGGATTTTTGCATCTGTGTTCATCAGGGATATTGGTTGTAGTTTTCTTTTTTGGTTATGTCCTTTCCTGGTTTTGGTATTAGGGTGATACTGGCTTCATAGAATGATTTAGGGAAGAGTTCCTCTTTCTCTATCTTGTGGAATAGTGTCAGTAGAATTGATACCAACTCTTATTTGAATGTCTGGTAGAATTCAGCTGTGAATCTGTCTGGTCCTGGAATTTTTTTTGTTGGTAATTTTTAAATTACCATTTCAATCTCACTGCTTGTTATTGTTCTGTTCAGGGCATCTAATCCTTCCTAATTTAAGCTAGGACGGTTGTATCTTTCCATGTGATGCTTTGCTTTCTTAAGGACTCAGCATGACTCATTTTGGGAGAACTGCTGGACATACAGCACCGTGGGGATGGAGCGGCTGTAGCGTGGAATGACACGTGCTTTGCACCTGTGTGTGTTTTCACCCAGACCAGAGCAGGCTGGAGGTGGGGCATGGGGACAGATGGGGAGAACTGAGAGGTTCAGAAACAGTGAAAACGGAGACCAAGGGGTCCTCTTAGCAACAGGAGGTTATGGCTGACTTGCTGACATAAGAAAGACAGAAAAGATGACTTACAGACAGAATATTCGTAAAAGGACGATTGTAAGGAACCTTTCAAACAGATGACAAGGCAGGACCTCTAGGTAGGAAAAGCCCCCTTGAGCAAAAGAGAAAGAATGGCGGGAGCAGAAAACATGGAGAGGAAATGAGGATACACAGGGAATGTAAGGGACAGAAAGAAAGAAGGAAATATTGAGACTATGAATTCTTTAGGAAAAAGGAGAGGTTTGTTTTTGTTTGTTTGTTTGTGTGTGTGTGTGTGTGTGTGTGTGTGTGTTTTAATGGAGTCTTGCTCTGTCCATCCAGGTTGGAGTGCAGTGGTGTGATCTCAGCTCACTGCAACCTCCGCATCCTGAGTTCAAGTGATTCTTCTGCCTCAGCTCCTGAGTAGCTGGGATTAGACGCCCCCCACCATGTTCGGCTAATTTTTGTATTTTTAGTATAGACAGGGTTTCACCATGTTAGCCATGCTGGTCTCGAACTCCTGACCTCGTGATCCACCCGCCTTGACCTCCCAAAGTGCTGAGATTACAGGCCTGAGACGCACTCTCAGCCAAGAGAGGGTCTTAAACGAACCAGGCACATGGACAAAATTATCCTATGCAATGTGCTGTGCTCAGAGCGAATTAGACCCAATGCCACTTGGTGAGTTCTGCAGCTGCTGTTGGCTCAGAGAGCTCTGGGCCACAGGGGAGACTCCAGTTCCTTCCCTGCCCAACGCTTCCCAGTTTCGCATTAATCATACACGCATGGCACTTTCCGTTTAATCACTTGGCAATTATCTGGTTTATATCTTCTGTTTTCATCTCCTCAACAAGATTTGCCTCATCAGATCTTAAAATTGCATTTGACATGGTAACGAAGAGTTGAATTATTTGTTCCCTACAAATGTAATTATTTACCATGTAATTTTCAGGAAGACACAGCTTCCAAGTGTTCACATAGAATTTACTATGCAATTATCAGATGTGCCACCGTCCTGTCTTCCAGCTGAAACGGCCGGCAAGGGCAGTGTGTCAAGAGGACAGAACCCAGCAAGCCCTGAGCTACGGTAGAGCCCGGTCTTAGTGCACAAAGGTGGCTTCCTGTGAGCTGTCCCTATGCATCATGGGTGCCTGGAGACGTCATCGAATTTCTCTTTGTGTCCGTCTCTTTATGTAGAACATGCAGGGACAAGAGAGAAGGAAGGTTGTGGTGACTAATTGGAAAGAACAAAGAGGAATTAGGAATAAATGCAGTTGTGGCGGTGAAAGATGTTGATCGTTTTGCTGCAGTTCTCCCCCAGCTTAAGTGAGGGATGAGACAAGGCTGCTAGGAGGGTAGGTGAGTCAGGAAACCCCGTTACTGACCCTCTCTCGGGAGCACAGGGAGGCGGGACTAAGAAAGCTTACTTTTGAGGTCAGGAGAAGAGGTGCCCTGGAGCGTCTGAGGAAGCAGCCCAGGGACTTGGCACTGAAGGATGACAGCCAAAACATCCAAGGAGCATGCAGTGTGACTTCTTTACAAAGTCACGGGTAGTTTAAGTTTAGACGCATAAGAAATAAGGTGGGCAGTGGTGGTTATTGACACAACAGATTCCAGCGCTCCCATCTAACCTGTCCCATTAATGGGATTCTCAGCTCTTATGTAAATCATAGCCTCCAATTCCTTCTCCGGCTCTTTGTCTTCTATTTGCTTCTGTGGGAGCCCCTTTGGTGGTCTCTCTGCATATGGTGAACATGTGTGCATGTGTGTGACACAGGAAGTGGTATAAACTTCTAGCCCAGACCAGGGACATCTCAATGCCTGGGTTCCTCATCCAATTCTACCATTTTCTCTTCCCTAACCATTGGACAATGACTTAAGCTTCTTAAGCTTTATATGTCCATTTAAAACATCTTTTTATGGGAAATGAGGTCTAGGTCAAAATGCTCATTCCTGCATCACTAATCAAATATTTCAAAATCATTTTATTATTTCTATATTCAGTTTGTAACATTTTACAGATGGATTTCACAATGTTTATAGCATTCCATAGAAAAAGCAGGTATTGGTCCTCCCCTGGCTAGAACTTTCATTTTTTACCCTTTCCAGCCTAGTAAAGCACAACTTGCAGACGTCTAATTGACTGAATGGTTTTCTCTCTTGAATACAAATACTTTTACCACCTTCGTTCCTACCCTTTTATCCCAAATCCCATCATTTCTTACTTGCTACACACTTCCCGCCCCCTCTGAAAAAACACGTAACTGGTCTCCCGGCCTGCAATTATTCACGCCTCTGCAATCGACTCTACAATTATTTCTTAGCTATGCCTTTTAGAGACACAGGTATATAATCCTACTATTCCATGACTTCATCATTTGTTGGCTGATACTGAAGGTCTGAACTGTGCAGTTTGGAATTTGCAACAGTCACTTTCTATTGGCCTCCTCAGTCCCCCTGCCACTCCATACTTTATTTCTTTCCTGTACCATGAGGCTAAGTCATCCATTTAGCAGCCACGTGGGCACTGAGGGCTGCCTATACCAGGCAGTGCTGGGCAATGAGAAGAGCCTGGTGAGGAGCTTGGGGACGGTCTTTCCCTCTCTTTATTAAAAATATCTCCATGTCTAGTCCCTCCTTTTCTCCTGCTCATCTCTCTTCTTCCTACCTGGTAGGCAGGTGCCTAGGGAGTAGCCGCCATCTTGAGGACATGAGGTGTCAGTGACAAGAAGGAAAAGCTGGGCAGGCGCGGTGGCTCACGCCTGTAATCCCAGCACTTTGGGAGGCCAAGACAGGCGGATCACGAGGTCGGGAGATCAAGACCATCCTGGCTAACACAGTGAAACCCCGTCTCTACTAGAAAAAATACAAAAAATTAGCCAGGCGTGGTGGAGGGCACCTGCAGTCCCAGCTACTGGGGAGGCTGAGGCAGGAGAATGGCAGGAACCCGGGAGGCAGAGCTTGCAGTGAGCTGAGATCCGGTCACTGCACTCCAGCCCGGGCGACAGAGCGAGACTCAGTCTCAAAAAAAAAAAAAAAAAAAAACAAACAAAGGAAAAGCTACTTCTCCAGGGCTGGTAGATGGGATGGAGAACAGAAGCCTAAGTCCCAGGCAGCGTTGTTGAGGAGATGAGCCAGGCCCAGACATGGCCTGCCTGGGAATTCTTTTGTTTTTCCTTTAGAAAAATACAGTAAACATTTTTGTGGCCACTGCTGGTTAAGATTTTGTTGTTGTTGTTGTTGCTTGCAGCCAACCTCATACGTAACCGACACACCTGTGAGTCCCCTGTGGTTCATGTAGGGAGAAACCTATTATGCCCACAATGCTCTCACAGAGATTCCATCCTTTGGCCAAGAAAGATGGTGACCCAGGTAAACCCCACGAGTTTATGCCTCAACATTTTTGCTCTGTTTTTCTTTTTTCTTCCTTTTTTTAGATGGAGTCTTGCTCTTTTTGACCAGGCTGGAATGAAGTGGTGTGATCTCGGCTCACTGCAACCTCTGCCTCCTGGGTTCAAGTAATTCGCTGGCCTCAGCCTCCTGAGTAGCTGGGATTACCGGCATGCGCCATCACATGTACAAAATACAATTTTTGTATTTTTAGTAGACACAGGATTTCACCATGTTGGCCAGGTTGGTCTTGAACTCCTGACCTCAGATGATCTGCCCACCTCAGCCTCCCAAGTGTTGAAATTACAGGTGTGAGCCACCACGCCCAGCCCATTTTTGCTCTTTTCCTTTACATCAGCTGAAACACCTCCCAATCTTGTCTTGTATCTGTCAGAATCCAAACTGTTCTTCAAGGTGTAGCTGAAATGCACTTCTCTCATGAAGTTTTTCTGATTTATCCCTAATAACTATGCTTCCGTCATTCCAAAACTTCATGATACTTTATTTTAATCTCTCTTAAGGAATATGTTATATACGTCTTGTCCTGTGTGACAAGATTTGTGTAGGTATCTATGAATGTTACTAGACATAAATATCTTGAGGCAGGGCATGTGTGTTTTTTAGCATGGTATCTCATTTAACATTTTGCACTGCTTATGCGCCAGTGAAATTTATAGGGAGGCCTCTGAGTAAGACCTCTTTGCCAAACCCTTCAGGCCTTCATTGGAAAGGGTCAAGAGAGAGCCTTGTCATTAAAATAAGTTTCTGCGCTCCTATTGGCAGAGAGGAGAAGGATACACACAGCCCCGTGTCTTGCTAACCTCCCACACAGGCAGCTTCCTCATAACCATCTGCTCTGAGATCAGTGACACTCTTTCCGTCATGTCCTTTGCTTCTTATTTGTGTCATACTCCAAGGATGACCAGATTCCCAGGTCACTCACTGCCTCCCACGCTCAAAACCCTCATGACTCTGGACCTCCCAACACTTCAAACTTCCTCTGCCCCTCTGGACCTCACAGCGCATCCCAGGATATCTCCTTGTGTCTCCTCCTTTTCTGTCCATGCTCCTTTCCTTCTGTCTCTAAAGGAATTCTGGATCCACTCCTAGGACGTCGCATGCCTGTGGTCATGCCCTGGACCTTGTTGTTACCAATAATTTCCATCCCCCAATCTCAAATTCAAGCCTTTCACTGGCTCCCTTCCCCTCTCCTTCTTCCAGCCCTCTCCCCAGTACCCTTTCCCCACAATCCATGTCTTTGGGAACTAAAAGTATGGGCTCTGTCACTTCGGCTGTCTCCAGGTTAACCATCACAATCACCCTCTTACCCTGCCTGCTCTCATTTTATCTGACATGATCAGGGATGCCTTGGAAAACGACAAGCACAGTTAAATCTGCCTCCGCTTACTCCACACCTGCCCCTGTACAGCCAAACATAGGATAAGAAAAAACTCACAAGCTCTCTGGATGATCTAACTTGAGATTCATAACCACAGACTTAGGAAAAGGACATTCCTCCAGTTTATTCACTCTCTCATTATCCTCAAACTCTCTTTCATATTTCCTTTTCACAACCTCCAAAACCTCATCTTCCAGCATTGCTCTCTGCTTATCTGGCTTTCAATTTTGCCTGGATAATTGAAGGAATCATAGAAGAATTTCTAAGAGTTCTTCACGCTTTGTAAGCTACTCAGCTGCCAAGCTGGGTCCCCAGGTATCTACTTTCTCTCCTCTTGTTCAAGATCAATGCTCTGCAAACTGGCTGCAAATTAGAAACACCTGGGAATTTTTAAAAATACAAGCGCTCCTGCCACACCCCAAGTCAATTAAATCAGACCGTCTGGGAGTGGCTTCCAGCTTTCAGAACATTTTACAATCCTCTAAACAATTCCACTGTTCACCTAAGATTGTCAGCTTGTGTGCCATCGACCAGTGGCTATGGAAGCGTGGGCCCCGTATCAGCACTGTCACCATCATTTAGGAATAGGTTAGAAATGCAAATTTTCTGGGCCTCCATTTTCCCAGCAAAACTATTCTAAAGAATTTCGTATTCTTCGTAGAAGCAGAAAGTAGAATGGTGGTTGCTGGGGGCTGGGGTGAGGGGAGGGGAGTTCTTTAATGGTTACAGAGTTTCAGTTTTACAAGACAGAAAACGTTCGGGGGATTTCTTTCTACAACAATGTGAATCTATTTAATGCTGCTGAGGACTACACTTAAAAACTGTTAAGATTGTACGTTGTATATTGCTTGTTTTCTTTTCACCACAATTAGAATTTTTAAAATAAAAATTAAGTAACAAAGAATTTCCCCTCTCCAGTAGAATTGTCCTCTCCAGTAGTTTTGCACTCATTCTCTTTTAAATGCTCTCCTGTGTGCTTTCCTTCTTTTTCTCTTTTGTTTTGTGTGTGTGTGTGTGTGTGTGTGTGTGTGTGTGTGTGTGTGTTTTTGAGTCTCGATCTTGTGGCCCAGGCTGGAGTGCAGTGGCGCGATCTCGACTCACTGAAATCTCCACCCCCTGGGTTCAAACGATTCTCCTGCCTCAGCCTCCTGAGTAGCTGGAATTACAGGCGTGTGCCACCACACCCGGCTAATTTTGTGTGTTTTTAGTAAAGGTGAGGTTTCCCCATGTTGGCCAGGCTGGTCTCCAACTGCTGACCTCAGGTGATCCGCCCACCTCGGCCTCCCAGAGTGCTGGTATTACAGGCGTGAGCCACCGCGTCTGGCCTCCTGCGTGCTTTTCTTTCACAAAGCACAAAACCTGCTTTGGCCAAGTTTGGCAATGATCTCTGTATGCCGAACTCCACAGTGCTCCTGAGCTCTCTCTACGGGGCAGGCCAGCAGCAGGCGGTACAATGACTCCTCCTCCCCTTCTTTGCCTTGGATTTGTAGTCTTCTGATGTTTCTCTGCCTTAAATCGTTTCGCTTTCTCAATCCTCTACGTCGCTCTACCTACAAATTTTGCAATGTCCAGGTTTCCGTCCTGGAGTTTTTCTCATCTGCACTCACTCCTTGAATGATTTTGTTACTGGTGGAGAGTGTCCAGGTTCTTGGCATTTTGAACAAATAATCGGACAAAACACACTAAGGAAGGAAAGCATGAAGCAACACCAGCAGAGATTTATTGAAAACAAAAGCACACTCCACAGAGTGGGTGCAGCCCGAGCAGGTGGCTCAAGAACCCAATCTTGAGTTTCTCTGGGATACGAATACCCTTTAGCGGTTTCCCATTGGTTACTTGGTGTATGCCCTATGTAAATGAAGTAGTGGTCAGGATCAGTCTGATTGGTTGTGGGAGGGGACCAATCAGAGGCGGAAGTGAAATTACAACGTCACTATGCAAACATCTGATTGGTTGCAGAAAGCGACCAATCAGAGGCTGAAGTGAAGTTACACAGTTATACTCCTAAGCAAATGAAGACCTGGCCAGAGACCAGTCTGACTGGTTGTGGGAGGGGACCGATCAGAGTTACTTTGAATTTTTCATCTGCCAGGCGTGGAGAGTGGGGGGTTTCCTTTTGATTTCGTTCTAGGAAGTCAGCATGAACAGGCCTTAGTTTCCTGCCTCCAGACCCTATTCTCCTGACTCAGTTTCATCAGGCCCCAGGTCTAGTCTCCAACTGTAAAGAGCCTGACGCCTCCCTGATGTGTCTGCCTGGCTCAGCCCCGCTGAGCTCCAGAATTGCTTTTCTGATCCCCCTGAAGTCTCACTAGATGAGTAGCAGACATGTCAAACCCAACAGTTCCTGAATGGACTTTGTAAATTCCGTCTTCTTACTCTAGAACCAGCCTTTTAGTTCCTTAAGACAAAATGTGTAGCATCATCTTCACTCTTGAATTTGTCAAAAAATTTTGCTGGTTGTGTTTTGAAGATACACGCAGAGTCCAGTCTCTTCTCACCCCATCTGCAGAACAGCCTCATTCTTGTCTGAATCACCTTCATCTCTCACCCTAGTTACAGCATTTCCCACAAAGCAGTCAAATGGATTCCTTCCGAAATGGCTGGTGTCCTCACTGTGCTCGGAGTAAAAGCCTTACAGAGGCCTTCTAATGTGCAGGCTCCTGAGAGCTTTCACATCGTACCCCTCTCCATCCCCTCCCCAACCTTGCTAACTGCACTTCCAACACACTCAGCCCACCTGCTTTAGGGTCTTGACAACCTGTCCCTCTGCTTTAAATGCCTTTTCTAATTATGTTCATGGCTCGCTGCTTCTCCTCCTTCAAGTATTTGCCCAATTGTTAATTGTCTCAGCGAGGTTTCTCTGGCAACCTGATTTAAATTGCAACACCAATCCCAAGATTCCCTGTCTCCATATCGACTATCTTCTAATGAACTGTTTGTGTTTTCTTTTCTATCCGGTCTTTTCCCCTAGAATTAAAGCTCCCTGAGGACAGGGATTTTCTGGGGTTTTGTTTCCTGCTGTACTCTGGGACCCAGAGCAGTACCAAGGCAAATCAGGAGCTCAATGTCTATTTGTTGAATGAATGGAAAGAAAAGTAAACTTAAAAGAACAAAAATGGAGTAAGCCCTTCTGTCAGCCCGACTTAACTTATTTTGGAGAAAGGTAAACTAGAAAACCGTACCCCAGCTTCTATGAAGCAATTGAACATGGGTGCCCTGGTCTTCCTTTTTTTTTTTTTTTTTTTTTTTTTTTGATAAAGAAAAAGAGATTTAACAGACTCACAGTTCCATGTGGCTGGGCAGGCCTTCCAATCACGGTGGAAGGTGAAAGGCATGTCTTACACTGGCAGCAGGCAAAGAGAGAATGAGAGCCAAGTAGAAGGGATTCCCCTTATAAAACGAAGTCCCCCTCACTGGTATAGAAAAAGGCAGACCAGGCGGTTTTCTTCATACTGTTCTTGTGGTCGTGAATGTCTCACAAGATCTGAGGATACACTCAGAGTCCAGTCTCTTCTCACCCCATCTGCAGAACAGCTTCATTCTTGTCCGAATCACCTTCGTGATTTCTGTCCTGTGATTAGCTCATTAAGATGACATCCTTAGCTTGGGTGAAAGAGATTCCCAAATTGGTCTTCCTTTTATGGGACTTACTGAAATATTACTAACAGTATTGTAGGGGAACCAAACAAAAAACCTGAGGACCACACTATCGTTTTCGCTCTGTTTACCCAGGAAATTGCTACAGAGCCTTGCTTGTTTCATCTCTATTCTTTTTGCACACACGCATTTCCTCTATGTGGAAATATTTGCTTTGGATGGGAGAACTTAGATGAGAAAACAACACTTTATCAAAATCCATTCACTCAGATGTCAAATTTAGCCTTGTTAAGAAAATATATAATCATATATATATATATAAACTCAAATGTTAAAAGCCTTGAGTAGTAAAGAGAGGATCAGAACTCCTTCCCCTCTGTGTGTGTGTGTGTGTGCGTATGTGTGTAGTTATGCTTGTCACTTTTAAAAAGCACATCCTTTATTCCATTAGCAGCTGTACCTGTTAAACACCTTTGATTTTTAACAATGTCACATTCAGGAAGACAAAGTCTTCAAACATATTATATTTGGTTAGCAAACATAAAAAGCTGTGAGATAGGATATAATGCAAACTATTTTCAAATTGGGTCCAGGAATTAGAGTGACAGAGGGAATGAATTCCAGATTTGAAGAGCAAACATTACATGTAGCGTGCTCATTGTTGGCTGACTTGATTAGATCAAATGCCATATTTTTATGCACAGTTTAAATATTGAGCTTCAGCTCTATTCTTTTGATTAAACTTGTTTGCTTGTCTGTGATGATTAAATAAGGGTTAATAAATATAACCTTTGTTTAATCTACTGTAACCAAATTTCTCTCTCTTCCTTTATTGGAGAAATAATAGCTCAAGGTATATCTGCAAATCAAGACTATCAGAAATAATAGCTAAAGGCAGATGTGCAAATCATAATTTATAAACTTGAGAATGAGACATAACCTTTCTATGCAGTGCTGCTCATAACAACAAAACACTAGGTATTATCTAAACTCTCAAACAGTAATATGATCATAAGAAAGTACAAAATTCATTGAAAAGAGAAAATGATATATTAAATGAGGAAATTAGGTTTATAAACAAGACATCATTTTATTTTTGTAAAATAATCTATTCATTTTACCAAAGAATGAGTGTGAATAATTTTGACAATATAATGTCAAAATTAGTTATCTTTTTGTAGTTAATAACAGATTATTTTTACAGTTTAATTTTTAAAATAATTTTATTATTCAAATTTTTTAAAAGGACATAATCTTTTAAACTGTTAGGGAAACATTTCCATAAAGGTACTTGCCTATTGAGTGAAAATAATAGTTTTAAAGGGAATCATCTTAGCTCAGATTTCTGGTTCTATTACTGACGCTATTTCTTGATTGTAATAACCTAATCATTGTAATCTGCAACAATATTGCCAAGACTTTAAATAAGTTTGCTTGTCTATAATTATTGCCTGGGAAAGGGCATCATAACCCAGCAAGACAACCGGTCTTCTGAGATGTGAGCCTGGTGTAATTCTGCTGGACGCCCCGTTACCAGGACAGCGCTATTCCTCTCAGGGCTTGTAGCTGCTTTGTAGTATTGGAAAAGCAAATCCTGGGGCTCTAGGGTTACTTTTATGTCAGGTAATGGAAGGTCAGAGTCTCTCTGCAGAAGCAACAAGGACTGCTCCTGTTACTGGATAATTAATGTGCAGATCCTCTCTCTGAATGGCCTTGGAAAGGAATTATCAGTAAAAGAAATACTTAATCATCTTGGGGAATTCCAGCAGCATCTCAGTACAGTCCAATCCCAAGTGGAACATCCTTCCTACAACAAAGCTAGAAATGGATGCAGCGACTCTCTAGGAAGACTTTTACTACAAATACACATTTTTTTTTCCCTAAAGCTATGTCTCTATTTTCCACTTATAACCTTTTAATATATGCTTTTGCATAGGCATTTTAATTCCAGTTTCTTTCCTTTTGTTTTCTTGGCTTTTTTCTTCTTTTTCCCCTTCTACTCTGCTTTATTCTCGTTATTATTTTTAAAAACAAATAAAATGTTAAAACCATGACATATTTTGGTAGAATAAAAATAAATAATATGAACTAATACTATTCAGAGTGGAGAATTAGTCAGACAAATGACCAATGATGCTTTCTATTACTATTAATATATTATATGTAAAATATTCACTTTTCTTTGAATTGTTAGCAGCTTACAAAAAGTAAAATAATAAACATCTAAGGATCAAAAATATTGAAAAATAATTGTCTATACTAAACATATACACATTTTTTCTTTCTTAATTCCCCAAATAATACAATGTAACAACTACTTACATGCCATGTACATTTCATTAGGTATTATAAGTCCAGCAATGGACTTAAAGTATAGGGGAGAATTGCACAGGTTATGAGCAAATACTACACCATTTTATACCAGGGAATTGAGCATCCACAGATTTTGGATACCAAGGGATGACTGCATGTGTGTGTGTGTGTGTGTATGTGTACACACATATACGTAACACATTTTATCTATATATACGTAACACATTAGATATGTCTGTGTGTATATAACACACACATATGTCTGTGTATATATATAATGTGTTATATATGTGTATATATACATATATACATATACACACATATAATGTGTATATGTATAGTAGTATAACTATATATACTATACGTATAGTATATATAATTATATATAGTATATGTCGTTTTTCCCAAGACATATCATGGGAGAAAAACTTAAAACTGAAAAATAATTATATATGAACAATAATTTTTCTCAATAAGCTGGAAAACTACCTGGTTTTAAAACATATAACATTTCAGAAAACGTGAAATGCAGAGCACCATAGTTTCATGGAAACATAGTGTTGGAATCAATTTTGCATTAAACATGCTAAAAATTCTCCAAGTGCTGCTCTCTGTCCCTGAGGTAAAAATACTTGGTTTGTTTCTGAGAGAGAGAACTGGGGGAGTGGGGAGGGATTCTGGGAAACTGAGGGGGGCACCTGCAGCAAAACTATAAATGGAAGACCTGATTCGAGATGCAGGTCTCAACCTTGGCCAGCAGAGATGCAACCCACCCCTGGACTAGTCAAATCCATCTCAGGAGCAACGGAAAGTCGTAGCAAAGTCTCACGGGACTCTGTCTGACCTGAATCAGGTGTCCGTATGCAGCCGACCGCACACAGATGGCAATCATCTGTGCCTCACCCCCTGTGATGTGGATCGTAAGAGCCAGGGGGCAAGAATGGGGTGGCTCCTACTCCCCATATCGCGGGGGGTGCCTCACCCTCCTACGTTCTGTGTCCATTACCGCCATTCTCTTTTTTTCTGGTATCAGTGACAATTTCCCAGGGTGTGTGTACACAGCCTGCGATGTGAAAACTAATAGCATCCTCTGCACCTCTGCAGATTAGGAACCTTATCACACTATGGGTGTACACTTTTTGCGAGATTTGAGGTAATGTCATCCTTGGTTTCCCTGAATATTCGGGGAAATATCACAGGGCGGGTGTCCACCCGCTACTCTGTTGGGAGGCACATCCTCCGTTAGCTACTGGAAATCAGGAGCTGTATCACAGATGGGGTGTAGAGCCACTGTCATATCTCAAGTACTATCATGCTCTCCCCCACGAGTTGTGAGGAGCAATATCACGGGGGGGTGTATACCTTCTGCCATATTGGGAGTAATATCATCATCTCTTCCTTTAGATGATAGGAACAATATCACAGAGCAGGTATACACCCCGTGTATTTTGGAAGCAAAGTCATTCACTCTTCTTGATTTTACGATTCATATCACACGTGGGGTGTACACCCCTTGCTATAGTGGGAGTAATATCACCTCTCCCCATGTGGTTATTAAGGACGAAATCACAGAGTGGTGTACACTTCCTCCATTATTGGGAGTAATAACATCCACTCACCCCCTGGATATCAGGAACCACATCACGGAAGAGTTGTGCACCCCCTTCGATATCGTCAGCAATATCATCATCCTCTTCACACCTGGATATTAGGAACAATACCACGGGGGGTGGGAGTGTGCACCCACTGTGAGATCCAGAGTAATATCAGTCTCTTTCCTGCTAGATATTAGGAACTATATCACAGGTGTGTGTGCACCTCCTGCGATATTGGAAGTAATATCAGCCTCTACCCCGCTGCCTATTAGGAACAATATACGGGGGGTGGGGGGGTTACACCCCCTGCGACATTGGGAATAATATTATTCCCTTTTCTCTGTACCTTAGGAACTATATCACAGGGTTTTGTACACCTTCTGCGATATTGGGATCAATGTTATCCTCTCCCCTCCCCTGAATATCAAAAAGAATATCACAGCAGGGTGTACACCCCCTGCGATATGGCCAGTGATGTCACCGTCTCTACCTATGGATACTAGGAACAACACCACAAAGGGTGTGTACACCCCCTGAGATGTTGGGCATAATGTTATCCTCTCTTCCCCTGGACGTGAGGAACAATATCCCTGGTGGGGTGAGGTGGGGTACCTTAAGAACAGTATCACTCACTGGGTGGGTGTACACCCGCTGCGATATTGGGTGTAGTATCATCCTCTCTTCCCTAGGATACTCAGAACAATATCACAGGAGGGCTATACAGCCCCTGCAATATTGGGAGTAATATCATCCTCTCCCGCTCTCGACATACGGAACAATAATCCAGGGTGGGAGTACATCCCCTGTGATACTGGGCATCATGTCATCATCTCCCAATGTGGATATTGGGAATAATGTCACAGGGGGTTGCACACCTTCTTCAATATTGGGAGTAGTATCCTCATCCTTGGCCAGGGCCCCAAAGTCTGGGTTAAAACTCCAACTGCCATTTTTTCTCTTTCTGACACATAGAGTGTAAACAGTTTTTTCAGGTCAGGTAGCCTCAGGGCTGGGGCCGACATGAGTTTTTCTTTTAACTCATGAAAAGCTCATTGCTGTTGGTTATAATAGATGTAGTTTATCTAAGCTATATTTTTATTAACTGTCACCTACTAAAATATTGACTCAAATCCTGCAGCTATTTGATTTCAAACTTTAAATTGATCTGGTAATCCTCGTGGGACTCCAATTGCATCTAAATAGACATGAGAGTCAAAAGACCCATAAGGGGCTTCTCTCGCTTTTTGATGTCTTATTATTATTATTTTTCCCTTCTGATTGATGAAATGCCAGGGTGAAAGGGATAGCCAATTGGACTAAAGTACAAGTGCCACTCCAGTTATTCAGCAGACTGCCCAGTAAAGGTCCACCACAATACCACCACCCATCCGCTCAGGGATGAACAAGGGCTCACTGATCGATAAGCTCTTGAAAATTCTTAAGCTCACTGCATCCTTTCAGGTCTCCAAGGAATGCAAAGTTTCCTCCCTGCCGTGAGAGATATGAAGTGAACTTGGTTTTGGGAGACGGAAGCTGGATGGCCCTTGGGGGCTGACCCGCAGGGACTTTGGGATATAGCAGAGAGAGCTTGGCATCACTTATTACTCCAGGCTGTAGAATCCTGGAAAAGAGCTATCATCCAGCCTACGCCTGGTTGACTGGAGGACCACCTTAGTGGAAGGGGGACAATCTGGGTCTCTGGCCTGCCATGTTCACAAGCATAACAATTTGCTTTTGTTTAATGTGCAGATGGAATATTTGATCCATTTTAACCAGGCATTTGCATCTTGGTATCCTGTCTTCATTGCTAAAGTTTGTTTTAAGTCTTTAACTTCTATGATCCTCTAGTAAAATGATTGTATGGTTTTAGGGAAATTACAAAAACCAGCTGGGGCTGTCCATTCTCGTTCTTTAGTGGTCCACAGAACGTTGGGCCAACTAAGGCATGAAAGCTGTACATCGGGGGGCAACACTCCTGGTTGGCACTGGGGTCTTTATTGAAATCTCCCAGGATTTAATGGTCCTAGTTTACCAATGTCTAGTCTGAGGAGAGTCAGGAGGGACAGAAGTACTTTTCTGAAGTAGAAAGCTGTCTTTGACTTGGCAAGTCCTCACAGGGTATAACAAGGCAAGCATTAAATGCAATAGTTTGAGGTGAAATTGACTTGGTTATATTAATAACTAGATGGTCAGCAATAGAACGAGGAAAGAAGAAAGAGTAATAGAATAGAGGAAAAGAGTTAAATTTTTCTTAGCTTTAGTTTGGTAGGGTTTTCCCTTGGGACTATGGTCCACGACTCTGGAGGGGGTGGCACTTTCTTGACTCGGGTATGATGAGTCCTTCCTTTTTTGCTGTACAAACAGCAGTCTTGGTGGTTAGCACACAAGGTAGGATCCTTCCCAGGCTGGCTCGAGTTTTTCTTCTTTCCACCTTTTGATGAGAATGTGATCTTCAGACTGGTGCTGGTTTACTGGAAATTCTAGGGGTGGTACATGTGCTAAAAGACTTTTAGTTTTTTTTTCTTTCCTTTGCAAGAAAGGAAGGTGGAAGATAAATCAAGTATATAATTTTTAAGAAATTGACCTTTTGTTTTAAATGTGGAGAACTTTGCAGTGGAATTTATAGTCCTTAGTGCCTTTTTACTGAGAAATTTCTTTTAGCACCTATTTTTATTAGTTTTTAAGCCAAAGAAAGCCAAATACCATTTTACATTTAACAATGCTTCTCGTATGATTTTTATACCAGATAAGCTAAATTTTATCTTTATATTAGTGTGTTATTAATGTTAAACCTAATTTTAATAAAACCTTATAGACATATTTAATTTTTAATGTTTGACCTTAAGGTAAGATTTTATAGACTCTTTTTAACCTTTTATAATTTTTGCTAAAGAGCAGGTTGGTGCTTTAAGAAAAACCTGTTATGCTTTTACTTTAATGTCCAGTTCACAGAAAAACTGGATGATACTTCTTTAACTTTAGCTAATATGTTTACACACAGAATGTTCTTTACAATTAACATTTTAAACCTTGCTTAAACCTTCAAAACAGTAATTTTTAACTTTTTAATGTAGGTAAAAATGTACATTCTTATGCCTCCTTATAATCCTTTTACCAAAGGTATATTTTGCTTTTCTTATACACCTTGCACATAAACAGTTTTGTTTTTTTTTTCAATAGTTTTACATTCAGGACGCCTAGTTACTTTTAAATTATACAACGTTTTTTGCATAAATTCTCCTTTTTTGGCACACACTTTTTTATAACCTTTTATTTTTTCTTTCACGACTTTTGCATGCAATTTTTTTTGACATGCCTTAACTTTCTGACTTATTACAAACATTTGTTTCTTTAAACAACGAATTAATTTACTTCAGGACAAGAATTTACCATATAACACTCTTTTTATATAAATTCCTCTCCCCCTTCCCCCCCCCCCCCCCAGGATACTTCTGAACTGGTGAGTTGTGCTCACAATGAGGTTTCCTCTAAAAGTTATTTATCATTATTATTTTTTTTTTACATTTTTTTGTTGTTGTCGTTGTTAGCAAAGCAGTTGCCGCTGCAGATTGAATGCATTTGGGCCATCCTTGGGTTACTGGGTTAAGGACTTTTTTTTTGATAGGAAGACCTCAGTGCTTTCAGGATACGCCCTTGTTTACACTGACAACAAAGTGGTATTGGAGTGTTACAGAGTTACGGAAAATACCTTCAATTATCAATTACAGGTTTTAAATTTACCTTGGCTTTTAAAGGAATAGGGTACACTTTTTATTTTTTAACTACTTGTATATCTCTCTCTTTCTCTCTTTGTCTGTCTCTCTTTGCCTTTCCTTTTGCCTCTGTCTCTTCTTCTCTCTCTCTGCCTCTATCTTTCTTTCTCTCTCTCTCTTCTTGACTCCCTCTTTGTCTGTCTCTTCCTCTCTCTCTCTTTGCCTCTTTACCTCTCTCTTTCCTTTCTTTCTCTCTGCTGATCTTTCCTTGCCTCTGCCAGCCGCTTGTGCTACTGTTCTCTCAACCACTGTGCGTTGGTGGTGGCAGGGATCTAAAACCAGCTGTAACCAAGTGTACAGGAACTGGTCTGGGTTCCCTGGTTTACAGGTTACCTCGTGCTATACCTTTGAAATCAGGGACCTATCCAGGCTTCCTTCTAATGGCCAACCTACCTCTAATGCTGGCCAGTCTATCTTACACAAAGTTTTAAGATTTCCTGGTGTCATAGTACTCCATAGTCTCCCTTAAATCCTTTTTTTGAAATTTTTCAACATAGTTCCTAGTGGGGTGGGCTTACTTTGTGCCTCACCCATGTTTCCTCTAGACAAAACACCACACTTACACCACACGCACACCACAAAACAAAGAACAGGTAAAAGGGCACACACACACTTTTGTAGTTTACACCAAACCAAAATCAAAACCAAAATCAGAGTATCCAGAAATCCTAGCCAGGTCAAAACCAAAACCAAAGTATCAAGCAATCCAAGTCAAGTCAAAAACAAAAACCAAAGTGCCGGTACAGGCACACCGTGAGTGATCAGGCCACACTTCACTCAAATGGAGTAGGCAAGTTCCCAAGACCGGTCCTGTCAAGCAATTCAAACCAAATCAAAACCAAAACCAAAGTGCCGATAAAAACACACCATGGGTGATCAAGCCAGGCTTCCACTCAAACGGAGTGGGCAAGTTTCAAAGACTAGTCTTACCAAGTTTTAGATGACCAGACTCCAAGTGCTTGTTCCTTCCCAGTGTTCAGCCAGGGGGCCTGCCACACACTGCTCTGGCGAGGCGTCCCATCAGGGCA
The DNA here is from genome assembly GCF_007565055.1 of Rhinopithecus roxellana. NCBI lineage: Eukaryota > Metazoa > Chordata > Mammalia > Primates > Cercopithecidae > Rhinopithecus > Rhinopithecus roxellana. The sequence continues at coordinate 28,769,918 of NC_044559.1, forward strand.
AATGCCTACCCAGGAGCGCTCTCAGGATCCATGTCGCTCGGGCTGGTCGGAGTCCCCCGCAGGGATGTTCCACAGGGCAGGCTTAAGCCACCTAAGGAGCTGCCTCAACCATCCGCCAATCACCTCGCTTCCTAGTCAGGGAACCAAGAAATGTAGTAGGAGGAGCAGCAGACAAAACTCCTCAGACAGCAAGTTAAAGAAGGAAGGGGTTTATTCAGCCGGGGGCATCAGCAAAACTTCTGTCTCAAGAGCCGAGCCCCCCAGTGAGCAATTCCTGTCCCTTTTAAGGGCTCACAGTTCTAAGGGGGTGCATGTGAGAGGGTCGTGATTGAGCAAGCAGGGGGTACGTGACTGGGGGCTGTATGCACCGGTAATTAGATCAGAACAAAACAAGATAGGGATTTTCACAGTGCATTCCTATACAATGTCTGTAATCTATAGATAACAGAACCAATTAGGTCAGGGATTGATCTTTAACTACCAGGCCCAGGGTACGGCGCCAGGCTGTCTGCCTGTGGATTTCATTTCTGCCTTTTAGTTTTTACTTCTTCTTTCTTTGGAGGCAGAAATTGGGCATAAGACAATATGAGGGGTGGTCTCCTCCCTTATAATTACGTTACAGTATCTGTGGTGTTCCTCCAAGAACAATGGAGGCTGTCATTTGTGGGAAGGTGTGGCCACATGACTTACTTTAGCCAATGACATTTAGGAATTGACATGTCTACTTCCAAGCGGAAGCTTTAGAAGTCAGAGTGTGATTTGTCCACACTCTCTTTCCCTTTGCCACACAGTGCCTAATAATGTCATAGCGGCTGCTCCCATAGCCTGGGTACTTGAATACAAACTATAAAAAGCAAAATCCTCAGCCATAGCACCCCAGCCATGCTCTCTTTTGAATAACATACTTACGTCTGGAATGTTTTATCAGTTAAGGAAACTTCACTTAGATTTTTATTTTTTATGTTTCATAAAAAAAGTAAAGTGCTCTACTGTATACAACATTTTAATTCCTTCACCTTTCCCCTCATTCACAAATCAGTTTTACAGTTCCTACTCTCTTATTAAACCACTGAATTTGTGTTTGTTTTGAGTTTTTTTTGTTATTATTATTTTCTATTATAACCTTACCTGGATAATACTAAAGTGATGATGGAATAAAATTTAATTAAAAGCAGAAAGATTTGTGGGTTAGATGATGAGATTAGGAATAGATTTGAGAGATTAAATGTAGGTGATTACATTGTTAGTTGTCAGATTTATGGAGTTAGTTTCTCAAAATTGAAGTGTACATAGGTGGTATAAGTGGGTGTTCACCGAAGTCATGGAAGTAGATGTAATTTTACTACTTTTCATCATGAAAAAAGAAACAGTAGTGGAAAAGACTGTTGAGGACAGAACCTTGAAATACACCAACACTTGCTGGGAATTTAGACTTTGCCTTGAAGGAAATTGTTTGTCATCAAAGGATTTAAATAGAAAAATGACATGATCAGAGCTACTGATCTGTCCGCAGCTGAGATAAGCCACTCCGTAGCTGAGATAATTAACTAAGAATAAGAATAAACTGGTCATTAATAAATCTCTACATTCTTTGATTTAAGTACATATTTATCCAGAAATTGCATCTTTGAATACACATGTTGCTCTTGAACATATTCTCCTTTGGCTACTCTAAAATTACGCCTTAAGCAAATAGTCAGTGTTTGCTTTTGTAGTTCCTACTATATATCTGATATAATTTTTGGTTTCATGACTCCTGAACAGACCCAGAGGAGATACATGTTTTTGAAGGGAAAACAACTGTAAGAACTGCATGTAACTGAAACTAGCATGGGTGTTCTACAGAATACCTCAGAATACATCATTTTATCCTCAGCAATAGCACAGTGCTAAACAAACAAAGGACACAAAGGTGAATAAGTTGCAACTGCTAACCTCAAAATAATTAGAATCAAGAGAGAGGCTGGGACAAAATTGCTGTGAAGATATTTAGTTTTTTTAAAAAATACCTTATTCAAGACTGGTAGGTAATGCCAAAAGGCGACATGGTGCTATCTTTTTTTTTTTTTTTTTTTTGCAGTTGATATAATATTTACTAGAAAATCTGAAATAATTAGTTTTAAATGTACATGATATGAAAGAAAATATATTTTACTAAAATTTCTGGTTACAAATTTGATATAAAAATCAATAGCTTAATAATAATATGTTATATACTTGCAAATTGCTAAGAGGGTACATTGCTAAGTACTCTCACCACAAAATAATAAGTATGCGAGGTAATGGATATGTTAATTAGCTTGATTTAGTCATTCCACAATGTATACCATAACTGTATACAACTTTTGTCAACTAAAAAATAAGTTTAAAAAATCAATAGCATTCATATACACAAACAAAACAATGCATTAGAAAATATAAAAAGGTATCTTATTTCAAATAGTAAAAGATAAAATATATTGGAATAGATTTAAGAAGACATCTAAGGGATCTAAATAAAAAACATTTTGACTCCATTTATGAGCTTTCATAAAGGAAGGCTCAACTAAGTAGAAATACATTGCTCTTGGTTTAAAAAAGCTTCCTGAAAATGTGTCAGAAATCTCCAAATTAAGTAATAAATTAAAAGTGCTCCCAAACAACAACAAAAAAACTAGCATAAAAAAAAATTTGACAATTTGGTTTCAAAGTTCATTTGGAGACGTTATAGTCCTTAAAATAATTTTCCATGTCTTTCAAGGATAGAAAAATATAACAGAATAGTAGTATAAAATAACTGTAATTTCATATGAGAATTCAGCATGAAATTTGATTTCAAATATTTTTATATGTGGTATTGAGCCAAATGTTAGTTCTTTGGGGAAAAAACACTGCATTTCTTCTGAACTCTTTTTAAATTTAAAAATGAAATTGAATGAATAGTTTTTTTTTTGTTTTGTTTTTTGTTTTTTGTTTTTTGTTTTTTTTTTTACATTATATACATTTATTTGTCACTTGTATGTAGTGGTTTTAAAATTATCACTATCTTTGGATTTTTTGCCTGTATATAATGGTAAATTTTATTTATTTATTTTTATTATACTTTAAGTTCTAGGGTACATATGCATAACGTGCAGGTTTGTTACATATGTATACTTGTGCCATGTTGGTGTGCTGCACCCATCAACTCGTCAGCACCCATCAATTCGTCATTTATATCAGGTATAACTCCCAATGCAATCCCTCCCCCTTCCCCCCTCCCCATGATAGGCCCCGATGTGTGATGTTCCCCTTCCCGAGTCCAAGTGATCTCATTGTTCAGTTCCCACCTATGAGTGAGAACATGCGGTGTTTGGTTTTCTGTTCTTGTGATAGTTTGCTAAGAATGATGGTTTGCAGCTGCATCCATGTCCCTACAAAGGACGCAAACTCATCCTTTTTTATGGCTGCATACTATTCCATGGTGTATATGTGCCACATTTTCTTAATCCAGTCTGTCATAAATGGACATTTGGGTTGATTCCAAGTCTTTGCTATTGTGAATAGTGCCGCAATAAACATACGTGTACATGTGTCTTTATAGCAGCATGATTTATAATCCCTTGGGTATATACCCGGTAGTGGGATGGCTGGGTCATATGGTACATCTAGTTCTAGATCCTTAAGGAATCGTCATACTGTTTTCCATAATGGTTGAACTAGTTTACAATCCCACCAACAGTGTAAAAGTGTTCCTATTTCTCCACATCCTCTCCAGCACCTATTGTTTCCTGACTTTTTAATGATTGCCATTCTAACTGGTGTGAGATGGTATCTCATTGCGGTTTTGATTTGCATTTCTCTGATGGCTAGTGATGATGAGCATTTTTTCATGTGTCTGTTGGCTGCATAAATGTCTTCCATTGAGAAGTGTCTGTTCATATCCTTTGCCCACTTTTTGATGGGGTTGTTTGTTTCTTTCTTGTAAATTTGTTTGAGTTCTTAGTAGGTTCTGGATATCAGCCCTTTGTCAGATGAGTAGATTGCAAAAATTTTCTCCCATTCTGTAGGTTGCCTGTTCACTCTGATGGTAGTTTCTTTTGCTGTGCTGTGCAGAAGCTCTTTAGTTTAATTAGATCCCATTGGTCAATTTTGGTTTTTGCTGCCATTGCTTTTGGTGTTTTACACATGAATTCCTTGCCCATGCCTATGTCCTGAATGGTACTACCTAGGTTTTCTTCTAGGGTTTTTATGGTATTAGGTCTAACATTTAAGTCTCTAATCCATCTTGAATTAATTTTCATATAAGGAGTAAGGAAAGGATCCAGTTTCAGCTTTCTACTTATGGCTAGCCAATTTTCCCAGCACCATTTATTAAATAGGGAATCCTTTCCCCATTTCTTGTTTCTCTCAGGTTTGTCAAAGATCAGATGGCTGTAGATGTGTGGTATTATTTCTGAGGACTCTGTTCTGTTCCATTGGTCTATATCTCTGTTTTGGTACCAGTACCATGCTGTTTTGGTTACCGTAGCCTTGTAGTATAGTTGGAAGTCAGGTAGCATGATGCCTCCAGCTTTGTTCTTTTGACTTAGGATTGTCTTGGCAATGCGGGCTCTTTTTTGGTTCCATATGAACTTTAAAGCCGTTTTTTCCAATTCTGTGATGAAACTCATTGGTAGCTTGATGGGGATGGCATTGAATCTATAAATAACCTTGGGCAGTACGGCCATTTTCACGATATTGATTCTTCCTATCCATGAGCATGGTATGTTCTTCCATTTGTTAGTGTCCTCTTTTATTTCACTGAGCAGTGGTTTGTAGTTCTCCTTGAAGAGGTCCTTTACATCCCTTGTAAGTTGGATTCCTAGGTATTTTATTCTCTTTGAAGCAATTGTGAATAGAAGTTCATTCATGATTTGGCTCTCTGCTTGTCTGTTACTGGTGTATAAGAATGCTTGTGATTTTTGCACATTAATTTTGTATCCTGAGACTTTGCTGAAGTTGCTTATCAGCTTAAGGAGATTTTGGGCTGAGACAATGGGGTTTTCTAAATATACAATCATGTCATCTGCAAACAGGGACAATTTGACTTCTTCTTTTCCTAACTGGATACCCTTGATTTCTTTCTCTTGCCTGATTGCCCTAGCCAGAACTTCCAACACTATGTTGAATAGGAGTGGTGAGAGAGGGCATCCCTGTCTTGTGCCAGTTTTCAAAGGGAATTTTTCCAGTTTTTGCCCATTCAGTATGATATTGGCTCTGGGTTTGTCATAAATAGCTCTTATTATTTTGAGATACGTTCCATCAATACCGAATTTATTGAGCATTTTTAGCATGAAGGGCTGTTGAATTTTGTCAAAAGCCTTTTCTGCATCTATTGAGATAATCATGTGGTTCTTGTCTTTGCTTCTGTTGATATGCTGGATTACGTTTATTGATTTGTGAATGTTGAACCAGCCTTGCATCCCAGGGATGAAGCCCACTTGATCATGGTGGATAAGCTTTTTGATGTGCTGCTGAATCCAGTTTGCCAGTATTTTATTGAGGATTTTTACATTGATGTTCATCAGGGATATTGGTCTAAAATTTTCTTTTTTTGTTGTGTCTCTGCCAGGCTTTGGTATCAGGATGGTGTTGGCCTCATAAAATGAGTTAGGGAGGATTCCCTCTTTTTCAATTGATTGGAATAGTTTCAGAAGGAATGGTACCAGCTCCTCCTTGTACCTCTGGTAGAATTCAGCTGTGAATCCATCTGGTCCTGGACTTTTTTTGGTTGGTAGGCTATTAATTATTGCCTCAATTTCAGAGCCTGCTATTGGTCTATTCAGGGATTCAACTTCTTCCTGGTTTAGTCTTGGAAGAGTGTAAGTGTCCAGGAAATTATCCATTTCTTCTAGATTTTCTAGTTTATTTGCGTAGAGGTGTTTATAGTATTCTCTGATGGTAGTTTGTATTTCTGTGGGGTCAGTGGTGATATTCCCTTTATCATTTTTTATTGCATCTATTTGATTCTTCTCTCTTTTCTTCTTTATTAGTCTTGCTAGCGGTCTGTCAATTTTGTTGATTCTTTCAAAAAACCAACTCCTGGATTCATTGATTTTTTGGAGGGTTTTTTGTGTCTCTATCTCCTTCAGTTCTGCTCTGATCTTAGTTATTTCTTGCCTTCTGCTAGCTTTTGAATGTGTTTGCTCTTGCTTCTCCAGTTCCTTTAATTGTTATGCTAGAGTGTCAATTTTAGATCTTTCCAGCTTTCTCTTGTGGGCATTTAGTGCTATAAATTTCCCTCTACACACTGCTTTAAATGTGTCCCAGAGATTCTGGTATGTTGTATCTTTGTTCTCATTGGTTTCAAAGAACATCTTTATTTCTGCCTTCATTTCGTTATGTACCCAGTAGTCATTCAGGAGCAGGTTGTTCAGTTTCCATGTAGTTGAGTGGTTTTGATTGAGTTTCTTAGTCCTGAGTTCTAGTTTGATTGGACTGTGGTCTGAGAGACAGTTTGTTATAATTTCTGTTCTTTTACATTTGCTGAGGAGTGCTTTACTTCCAATTATGTGGTCAATTTTGGAATAAGTGCGATGTGGTGTTGAGAAGAATGTATATTTTGTTGATTTGGGGTGGAGAGTTCTATAGATGTCTATTAGGTCCACTTGGTGCAGAGATGAGATCAATTCCTGGATATCCTTGTTAACTTTCTGTCTCGTTGATCTGTCTAATGTTGACAGTGGAGTGTTGAAGTCTCCCATTATTATTGTATGGGAGTCCAAGTCTCTTTGTAAGTCTCTAAGGACTTGCTTTATGAATCTGGGTGCTCCTGTATTGGGTGCATATATATTTAGGAGAGTTAGCTCTTCCTGTTGAATTGATCCCTTTACCATTATGTAATGTCCTTCTTTGTCTCTTTTGATCTTTGATGGTTTAAAGTCTGTTTTATCAGAGACTAGGATTGCAACCCCTGCTTTTTTTTTGTTCTCCATTTGCTTGGTAGATCTTCCTCCATCCCTTTATTTTGAGCCTATGTATGTCTCTGCATGTGAGATGGGTCTCCTGAATACAGCAGACTGATGGGTCTTGACTCTTTATTCAGTTTGCCAGTCTGTGTCTTTTAATTGGAGCATTTAGTCCATTAACATTTAAGGTTAATATTGTTATGTGTGAACTTGATCCTGCCATTATGATATTAACTGGTTATTTTGCTCATTAGTTGATGCAGTTTCTTCCTAACCTTGATGGTCTTTACATTTTGGCATGTTTTTGCAATGGCTGGTACCAGTTGTTCCTTTCCATGTTTAGGGCTTCCTTCAGGGTCTCTTGTAAGGCAGGCCTGGTGCTGACAAAATCTCTAAGCATTTGCTTATCTGTAAAGGATTTTATTTCCCCTTCACTGATGAAACTTAGTTTGGTTGGATATGAAATTCTGGGTTTAAAATTCTTTTCTTTAAGAATGTTGAATAGTGGCCCTCACTCTCTTCTGGCTTGTAGAGTTTCTACTGAGAGGTCTGCTGTTAGTCTGATGGGCTTCCCTTTGTGGGTAACCCGACCTTTCTCTCTGGCTGCCCTTAAGATTTTTTTCTTCATTTCAACTTTGATGAATCTGGCAATTATGTGTCTTGGAGTTGCTCTTCTCGAGGAGTATCTTTGTGGTGTTCTCTGTATTTCCTGAATTTGAATGTTGGCCTGCCCTACTAGGTTGGGGAAGTTCTCCTGGATGATATCCTGAAGAGTGTTTTCCAACTTGGTTCCATTTTCCCCCTCACTTTCAGGCACCCCAATCAGACGTAGATTTGGTCTTTTTACATAATCCCATACTTCTTGCAGGCTTTGTTCATTTCTTTTTCTTCTTTTTTCTTTTGGTTTCTCTTCTCGCTTCATTTCATTCATTCGATCCTCAATCGCTGATACTCTTTCTTCCAGTTGATTGAGTTGGTTACTGAAGCTTGTGGATTTGTCACGTATTTCTCGTGTCATGGTTTTCATCTCTGTCATTTCATTTATGACCTTCTCTGCATTAATTATTCTAGCTATCAATTCTTCCACTCTTTTTTCAAGATTTTTAGTTTCTTTGTGCTGGGTACGTAATTCCTCCTTTAGCTCTGAGAAGTTTGATGGACTGAAGCCTTCTTCTCTCATCTCGTCAAAGTCATTCTCTGACCAGCTTTGATCCGTTGCTGGCGATGGGCTGCGCTCCTTTGCAGGGGGAGATGCGCTCTTATTTTTTGAATTTCCAGCTTTTCTGCCCTGCTTCTTCCCCATCTTTGTGGTTTTATCTGCCTCTGGTCTTTGATGATGGTGACGTACTGATGGGGTTTTGGTATAGTTGTTCTTCCTGTTTGATAGTTTTCCTTCTAATAGTCAGGACCCTCAGCTGTAGGTCTGTTGGAGATTGCTTGAGGTCCACTCCATACCCTGTTTGCCTGGGTATCAGCAGCAGAGGTTGCAGAAGATAGAATATTGCTGAACAGTGAGTGTACCTGTCTGATTCTTACTTTGGGAGCTTCCTCTCAGGGGTGTACTCCACCCTGTGAGGTGTGGGGTGTCAGACTGCCCCTAGTGGGGGATGTCTCCCAGTTAGGCTACTCAGGGGTCAGGGACCCACTTGAGCAGGCAGTCTGTCCGTTCTCAGATCTCAACCTCCGTGTTGAGAGATCCACTGCTCTCTTCAAAGCTGTCAGACAGAGTCGTTCACGTCTGCACAGGCCTCTGCTGCTTCCCCTGTTGGTCTTCAGCTGTGCCCTGTCCCCAGAGGTGGAGTCTACAGAGACAGGTAGGTTTCCTTGAGCTGCTGTGAGCTCCACCCAGTTTGAGCTTCCCAGCGGCTTTGTTTACCTACTTAAGCCTCAGCAATGGTGGGCGCCCCTCCCCCAGCCTCGCTGCTGTCTTGCAGTTAGGTCGCAGACTGCTGTGCTAGCAATGAGGGAGGCTCCGTGGCCGTGGGACCCTCCCGGCCAGTTGTGGGTATAATGTCCTGGTGTGCCCGTTTGCTTAAAGCGCAGTATTGGGGTGGGAATTACCCGATTTTCCAGGTGTTGTGTGTGTCAGTTCCCCTGGCTAGGAAAAGGGATTCCCTTCCCCCTTGTGCTTCCCAGGTGAGGCAATGCCTTGCCCTGCTTCAGCTCTCGCTGGTCGGGCTGCAGCAGCTGACCAGCACCGATTGTCCAGCACTCCCCCGTGAGATGACCCCAGTACCTCAGTTGAAAATGCAGAAATCACCAGTCTTCTGTGTCGCTCGCGCTGGGAGTTGGAGACTGGAACTGTTCCTATTCGGCCATCTTGCTCCGCCCTCCGGTGCTATCTTTTGAATAACTTACTTATGTCTGGAATGTTTTATCACTTAAGGAAACTTCAATTAGATTTTCATTTTTTATGTTTCATAAACAAAGTAAAGTGCTCTACTCTACACAGAATTTTAATTCCTTCACATTTCCCTTCATTCGCAAATCAGTTTTATAGTCCTTACTCTCTTATTAAACTATGTCTAGATGCTAAATTCCAGTAAGAATACATAATCTGCAATGTTTCACTACTTAGCAGTGAAAAATACTGGCAATGGCCAAAGATTCTATTTTGCTTTACCCACATAATACAGTAAATTATTTCAGCCTGGGTCAGAAAATACTTTTCATAGTTTAGTCATCCAGTTAATAGTGAAAAGATTAAGCATATATTTTGAAAGTCAAAAATAATACTATATCAATTGACCTATCACAGCCTGCTGACTCATGGAAGAGTTAGAGGAAATAGACTGCCTGTTATTTGGATGCATAGACACAACAGGTAACAAAAAGAAAAGCCAGATAATATCTTACAAATGGCATAGGAAGCATTTTAACACTAGAGGAGGTTCTTTAAAATAAATGGGTGACTGCAGAATACTCCAGATAGACTGCTGACCTTGTCTGAGTAAATACAGAAGGGGAAAAAAAGAAAAAAAGATACACAAACTATATAGAATGACCTCAAGTTGAATAAAACAGGAAATCCTCTTAGCTGAAATTGTCCTGTAATTTCTGTTTGAGTGAAGCAAAAGAAAGATTTATATTTCATACTTTATTTTTTCCTTCCAATTTATAACAATTTAATTCCATTTTAAATTAATGCAGCTACAATAATATTTTTCCTATTATACCCCAGTGCACTGTAGGGCTGCCTGTTCTATCTTCTGAATAGGTTATGGGTCTGTCACATAAAATGATATTTTTACTATAGTTTCTTCTTCTATGTAGTTATAACATAGTTTTTGGAATATCCTACAAATAGTAGCAGTTTTCTGTCAATTAAAGCTCTGTGATTATCACTAATTTTATTCTAAATTGAATCTAGTATTTGGCCTGCATATATATTTGAATCAGAATATAAAACAGAGAAATTATGAAAAATAGAAAGAAAAAAATTGATATAAATATAATGAGTCTGAACATGTATTAATGCAATATATTAATTACTACCTAGCAACAACCTTTTTCAGTTAAACCCTACATTTAAAAATTAAGTGTATTACAGCTGTATCTTTTGCAAGTGGTATAGCTACCTTTTCTCTAAATTTCATTATCTGGTAAGTCCTAATAATAACAAAATTGAATATGTAGAATTAATTTATCATCATCAAGTAAGACAATTTGATTGTAACCCAAGAAGTATATTGTCCTGAACAAGATGCTAAGAAGCAGATATTTTTATATAACACTATCGTTATATCATCAAATACACTAAAATTCTTATTGTATAACCTGGAAATTCTTAAAGGCTGATTGATTTTCAATGACTATGCTAAACATATGTCTCTGAAAGGAATTTCTTAAATATAAGAGAATAAAACAATAAAATTTGTTAATCATAAATTAATATTTTTATTTCCAAAAGCCTGAAAATATAAATGTAAGATACAGCATAACTATCTAATGACGACAAAGATGTTTAAAAATTCACGATCTGTTGTATTGATATGGGTTGGCTGTCTCCTCACCCAAATCTCACCTTGAATTGTAAGAATCCCCATGTGTCAAGCGGGGGGCCAGGTGGAGATAACTGAATAATGGGGGCAGTTTCCTCCATAGTAGTCTTATGACAGTGAATAAGGCTCATGAGATCTGATGGTTTTATTTATTTTTATTTTTTATTATACTTTAAGTTCTAGGGTACATATGCACAGCGTGCAAGTTTGTTACATAAGTATACATCTGCCATGTTGGTTTGCTGCACCCGTCAACTAGTCATTTACATTAGGTTTTTCTCCTAATGCTATCCCTCCTCCAGCCCCCACCCTCTGACAGGTCCTGGTGTGTGATTTTCCCCACCCTGTGTCCAAGTGTTCTCATTGTTCATTTCCTATCTATGAGTGAGAACATGTGGTGTTTGATTTTCTGTCCTTGTGATAGTTTGCTGAGAATGATGGTTTCCATCTTCATCCACGTCCCTGCAAAGCACATGAACTCATCCTTTTTTATGGCTGCATAGTATTCCATGGTGTATGTGTGCCACAATTTTTTAATCCAGCCTATCATTTTGGTTGGTTCCAAGTCTTTGCTATTGTGAACAGTGCCACAATAAACATATGTGTGCATGTGTCTTTATAGTAGAATGATTTATAATCCTTTGGGTATATACCCAGTAATGGGATCATTTGTTCTAGATCCTTGAGGAATCTCCACACTGCCTTCCACAATGGTTGAACTAATTTACACTCCCACTAACAGTGTAAAAGCATTTCTATTTCTCCAAATCCTCTCCAGCATTTGTTGTTTCCTGACTTTTTAATGATCGCCATTCTAACTGGTGTGAGATGGTGCCTCATTATGGTTTTGATTTGCATTTCTCTGATGACCAGTGATGATGAGCATTTTTTCATGTGTCTGTTGGCTGTATAAATGTCTTCTTTTGAGAAGTGTCTGTTCATATCCTTTGCCCACTTTTTGATGACATTGTTTTTTTTTCTTGTAAATTTGTTTAAGTTCTTTGTAGATTCTGGATATTAACCTTTTGTCACATGAGTAGATTGCAAAAATTGTCTACCATTCTGCAGGTTGCCTGTTCACTCTGATGGTAGTTTTTTTTGCTATGCAGAAGCTCTTTAGTTTAATTAGATCCCATTTGTCTATTTTGGCTTTGTTGCCATTGCTTTCGGTGTTTTAGTCATGAAGTCATTGCTCATGCCTATGTCCTGAATGGTATTGCCTAGGTTTTCTTCTAGGGTTTTTATGGTTTTAGGTCTAACATTTAAGTCTTTAATCCATCTTGAATTAATTTTTGTATAAGGTGTAAGGAAGGGATCCAGTTTCAGCTTTTTACTTATGGCTAGCCAGTTTTCCCAGCACCATTTATTAAATAGGGAATCCTTTTCCTATTTCTTGTTTTTGTCAGGTTTGTCAAAGATCAGATGGTTGTAGATGTGTGGTGTTATTTCTGAGGCCTCTGCTCTGTTCCATTGGTCTATATCTCTGTTTTGGTACCAGTACCATGCTGTTTTGGTTACTGTAGCCTTGTAGTATAGTTTGAAGTCAGGTAGCATGATGCCTCCAGCTTTGTTCTTTTTGTTTAGAATTGTCTTGGCAATGTGGGCTCTTTTTGGTTTCATATGAACTGTAAAGTAGTTTTTTCCAATTCTGTGAAGAAACTCATTGGTAGTTTAATGGGGATGGCATTGAACCTATAAATTACCTTGGGCAGTATGGCCATTTTCATGATTTCGATTCTTCCTATCCATTAGCATGGAATGTTCTTCCATTTGTTTGTGTCCTCTTTTATTTCGTTGAGCAGTGGTTTGTAGTTCTCCTTGAAGACGTCCTTCCCTTGTAAACTGGATTCCTAGGTATTTTATTTTACTCTCTTTGTAGCAGTTGTCAATGGGAGTTCACTCACGATTTGGCTCTCTCTTTTTCTGTTATTGGTGTATAGGAATGCTTGTGATTTTTGCACATTGATTTTGTATCCTGAGACTGCTGAAGTTGCTTATCTGCTCGAGGAGATTTGGGACTGAGACGATGGGTTTTCTAAATATACAATCATGTCATCTGCAAACAGGGACAATTTGACTTCCTCTTTTCCTAATTGAATATCCTTTTTTTCTTTCTCTTTGATTGCCCTGGCCAGAACTTCCAGAACCAATGACAAAAACCACATGATTATCTCAATCGATGCAGAGAAGGCCTTTAACAAAATTCAACAGTCCTTCATGCTAAAAACTCTCAATAAACTATGTATTGATGGAACATATCTCAGAATAATAAGAGCTCTTTATGAAAAACCCACAGCCAATATCACACTGAATGGGTGAAAACTGGAAGAATTCCCTTTGAAAACTGGCACAAGGTTGCCCTCTCTCACCACTCCTGATCTGATGGTTTTATAAATGGGAATTCTGCTGCACAAGTTGTCTTTTGCCTGCCATGATGTAAGATGTGCCTTTGCTCCTCCTTTGTCTTCCACCATGATGGTGAGGCCTCCACAACCATGTGGAATTGTGAGTCCATTAAACCTCTTTTTCTTTATAAATCACCTAGTCTTGGGTATCTATTTATTAGCAGCATGAGAACAGACTAATTGGTACTGGTAGATTGGGATGCTGCAGTAAAGATACCTGAAAATGTGGGAGAAACTTTGCAACTGGGTAACAGGCAGAGGTTGGAACAGTGAGGAGGACTCAGAAGAAGACAAGAAGATGTGGAAAAGTTTGGGACTTCCTGGACACTTGTTGAATGGCTTTGACCAAAACGATGATAGTGATATGGGCAATACAATCAAGGTTGAGATGGTCTCAGATGGAGATGAGGAACTTTTTGGGACCTGGAGCAAAGATGACTCTTGTCATATTTTAGCAAAGAGACTGGTGTCATTTTGCCCCTGCCCTATAGATTTGTGAAACTTCGAACTTGAAAGAGATGATTTAGGGCATGTGCTGGAAGAAATTTCTAAGTAGCAAAGTGTTAAAGAGGTGACTACAGTGCTATGAAAAGCATTTCATTTTATGTATTCACAAATACATGGTTTTGAATTGGAATTTACATTGAAAAGGAAAGCAGAGCATAGAAGTTTGAAAAATTTTCAGCCTGAGGATGTGATAGAAAAGCAAAACCCACTGTCTGTGGAAAAACTTCAAGCAGGCTGCAGAAATTTGCATAAGTAACAAGGATCCAAATGTTAATCCCCAAGACAACTGGGAAAACGTTTCCAGGGCATGAGATCTTCATGTCAACCCCTTCCATTATAGGCTCAGAGGTACAGGAGGAAAAAATGGTTTTGTGGATCAGGTCCAGGGATCAGTAGGTCAGGCCCTGCTCTCTGCATCCTAGGAACTTGGTGTCCTGTGCCCCAGCCACTCTAGCCATAGCTAAAAGGGACAAAGGTACAGCTCCTGCCATGGCTTCAGGGGTGTAAGCCCCAAGCCTTTGCAGCTTCCATGTGATATTGAGTCTACTGGTGCACTGAAGTCAAGAATTGAGGTTTGCAAACCTCTGCCTAGATTTCAGAGGCTGTATGGAAATCCCTGGATGTCTAAGCAGAAGTTTGCTGCAGGGGTGGGACCCTCATGGAGAACTTCTGCTAGGGCAGTGCAAAAGGAAACTGTGGGGTTGGAGCCCATACACAGAGTCCCCAGTGAGGCACTGCCTAGTGGAGCTATGAGAAGAGGGTTATTGTCTTCCAGACCCCAGAACAGTAGATCCACCAACAGCTTATACTGTGCACCTAAAAAAGCTGCAGACAATCAGTGTCAGCTCATGAAAGCAACCAGAAGCTGGGGCTGTATGCTGCAAAGACACAGGGACAGAGCTGCCCGTGGCCATGGGAGCCAACCTCTTGTAACAGTGTAACCTGGATTTGTGACACAGAGTGAAAAGAGATCATTTTGGAGCTTTAACATTTGGCTGCCCCACTTGATTTCAGACTTCCATGGGGTCTATAGCCCCTTTGTTTTGGCCAATTTCTCCCATTTGAAAAGAGTGTATTTACTCAATGCCTGGATTGCCATTCTATCTAGGAAGTAACTAACTTGCTTTTTGTTGTACAAGCTCATAGGTGGAAGGGACTTGCCTTGTCTCAGATGAAACTTTGGACTGTGGACTTCTGAGTTCATGCTGAAATGAGTTAAGATTTTGGTGGACTGTTGGGAGTGCATGATTGGTTTTGAAATGTGAGAACATGAGATTTGCGTGGGGCCAGGGGCACAATTATATGATTTGGCTATGTCTCTACCCAAATCTCACCTCGAATTATAATAATGCCAACATGTCAAGGGCAATGCCAGGTGAAGGTAATTGAATCATGGGGTAGTTTCCTTCATACTGTTCTTAAGGTAGTGAATAAGGCTCATGAGATCTGATGGTTTTATAAGCAAGAGCTCCCCTGCACAAGCTCTGTCTTGCCTGTCATCCTGCAAAACTTGCCTTTGCTCCTCCTTTGCCTTCTGTCATGATTGTGAGGCCTCCCCAGCCATGTGGAACTGTGAGTCCATTAAACCTCTTTTTCTTTAGAAATTACCCAGTCTCAGGTATGTCTTTATTGGCAGCGTGAGAACAGACTAATATACCTATTTACTTAATTAATTTTCAATTACAATACTTACAGAAATATTCAACATTATTTTAACCAACTCAATGCTTTAAAAATCCTGTAATGAATGTACATTTTAAGACAGTTCTGTTCACTTTTGTCTTGAAAAGCATTTTATTTTCAACTCAAACTTTAAAACTATTAGAAGAAAGGCCAGTAATTTTCCTATGCCTCTATTTATTACACTGCCACCTGTGTTTCTCTTTGCTCTTTTCAGATCTGCGAGACTTCCTAATACTAACCAAACATGCACAGATATATATGAGTTTCCAGTTATTCAAACACTTTTGAATTCTTGTTTCTTCTATAAACCTTAACAGAAATCCTTCAGCAAATGCTTTTGACACTCTTCTAAACATGATGTGTTTCTCTTTCATCATGATCATCAGATTTCGATTCACTGGTTTAAATCTCTATTTTCACTATAGGCTGAAAGGGGACAGAGACCACATCTTTGTTATTCCCCGATATGTCTGCAATACCTAGATCATGTCTATCTCATAGTAGATGCATACTGAGTTAAACAAGTGGTGATGATAACTCGTACAGTTAGAGTTTACCAAATGTGGAATTGACTAGTAAATTTGGGATTCTATAATTTTGTGAATTTCACTGTCAGCTCAGTAATTATCATTTTTCATTAGATTGCTAATGTAAAAAGCAAAAATATAAAATGAATTCTCTCTAATCCAAATATCTCTTCCTGACAGAACGACTGACTGAGATTCTAATTTTTTTACAGTGAAAAACTTAATGAGGGCTGAGAAAAACAGTGCAAAGAGAAAAATGAGTCTCCTTGGATATTTCCATTCTCTGCCCAATGTTCAGTTTCCTTCCTCAATTTTTGCATTTTCAGTAGCTTATTCTTTTGGAAGTCTTGGCTGTAGTTTGATATTATTTATGATCACTTTCATTATTCACTAAGATATTTAGACTATATAATATGAGCATTGGAAATTTCTCCTTTTTTTTTTTTTTTTTTTTTTTTTTTGAGACGAAGTCTTGCTCTGTCACCCAGGCTGGAGTGCAAAGGCACAATCTCGGCTCACTGCAACCTCTGCCTTCCGGGTTCAAGTGATTCTCCTGCCTCAGTCTCCCAAGTAGCTGGGATTACAGGCACCCGCTACCATGCCCAGCTAATTTTTGCATTTTTTAGTAGAGATGGGGTTTTACCATGTTGGTCAGGCTGGTCTTGAATTCCTGACCTCAGGTGATCCACCCACCTCACCTCCCAAAGTATTGGGATTACAGGCATGAGCCACTGCGTCTGGCCTGTTTTTTAACCCTACAACTATATAACTTAGCTCCAAGTCTGAAAATCATGAAATAAATTAGTGTAAATGTAGTTTGTAAATTAATTATGAAACTCTTAATTGAGCAGATTCTTTTAAATTTATTTTAAATTGAGTTAGTATGTGTTCATAATTAATGAATTCTAATAATATTGGGAAAACTGATGGTCATACACTGAAATGGATGTTGTCTGTAGTGAGTTGTTTTATTCATAAACGCATATGTATGTGTCCTACCTAGTTAACATCCCTTCATAACCTAATATTTATAAACAATCAACAAGTAAGTACTTAATGTTTTGTCTCTGTGTTCCCAGAACATTTATTTATTTACTTAACTGATATAGTCAGTTTCTTCAAGGGCTTATGTCATATATGAAGGTATTAAAAAACAATTAGTCTTGGAAAAACATAAGGAGTACATAATTTAGCTTGGCTCAACAAGAAGGTTTTGATATATTAAGAGGTCCTGGTGCATGCAGAACTTATTATTAGAGTTAAACACGGGTTAATAATCAAAGTTTTGGTGTGGGGTTGATCTATTAAGTTTTTAACTAACAACATCCTGTTTATGTACATTAAGTTTCTATCATGCATAGAATATAAACTAATGTTTATAAAAGGTAAATAAACAAGTGAGTAAATAAAGTCAGTACTCTAAGTGGTCACACTAATCTCTCGAGTGAATGTGTGTATTTAGCCCTTTAGCTGATATTTTTATCATTGTTTGCTTCATATTCAGTATTCCTAACAAGCTACACAGTTTGGGAAATTTAAGGAGAAAGTACTTGAGAGAACCAGTAAGAAGAATAGTTGTAAATGTTTTTGAAAGCAAAGGCCAAAGCTCTAACTAATAGATTCTTGGTGTAAAGAGGTATTTGAATAAATGTAAGATATAGCATATAGCATGTCTCTAATTATTAGCACACAAAATTATTGCATAACCATTGGCATTAAATCATTACATTTAAAAAATTACCTTGACATATTTTTATGTAAGAGCTCTAAATATTCACATTCAATTTTTCTTCTACAGACTATCAATTAAATCTTCAGCTATCTATAACTTCTAGCTGCTATTAACTTCTTATGCTGGGAATGCAATGTCTAAAATCCATTGCCATGTGGTAAATTAGAAAGAAAAGTGATGTTTTATTTGTGGAAATTATTGATATTTGCTTTTATATTACTTTTTAGCATGTTTAGCCCAATTGTACATGGTGTTCTTGTTAGGTTATCCAGATTTTGGAATTGTGAATGGTGTGATAATCATCTTGGAACATCTCAATAATCTTACAAAAATTAGGACCTTGGTCTGGAAGCCCTAAGGTATTTTATGCAAAAGAGGTATTATCAAAGGCAATGACAAACAGCTACAGAAAGGTAAATCTTGCATAAAAATAGGCACCATGCATCATTACAATAGAACTACTGAACACCTACCGAGTTCCTGATAAGCAGTATTATAACAATTAAGTAACCTTAGTCATTCCAGGACTTCCTTACATAGATGCTAATTGCTAAATATTTGGTTAACTGGAAAATGGAGAAGTTCAATTCATGAATATTTACTGAGTGCCTACTATGTATCCAGCAGTGTGGTGCAGAAATCAAGACAAGAATTAAGCCTGTAACTCACAAGCAAAACGTGTACTCATGATCTAAAAAGCACATGTGTTCCACCTCTCATTCACTTCTGGGAAATAAAACAGTGTCTAAAGCTACTCTAGAAGTCCAGGGTAGTATATTAGGGAAATGTCCTAAATAACGTTGTCTCTGTGGAACCCACTTCTTGCTCTGGATTTTCCCAAGAAGTAAATAAGTTGGCCCACAAAATTAGATAGACTGTGGGCATTTTCACAAGCTTAAGGAAACATCAAACCTTCATAGAAAATGTGGATGTTGACAAGAAATTAGGGAACATCTGTTTTATTCCTCTATAAGTATTTAACAAGAAAAGTGCCAAAAATAAATTTATAAATATGGTCAGTTAATGGTAGACTAGAACAAGTTCAGGGCCCCAAATGTCCAGTTCAGAACCCCTTCTGTAAGAAGTGTTCCAGTAAGCGTGACTCCATCTTGAGTGAGGTAGGCTAGGAAATTGAGGCTGCAACTTGCTAGGCTGCATTCCCAGAAAGTTAGGTATTCTTAGCCTCTAGATGTTTACGGCTAAGGGAGCAGATTGATAATGTTTACTAAACATACCTGGACTTGGAGTGTCCACATATCCCAATATCTTGAGAACAGAAACATTCCTAATTTTTCTTTAAAGATAATAATATTGATTCTTGCAAAATGTAGTAATTAAGAAAATCAATCCTTTATCACAAGCCCTTGTAGCAAAGCACATGTCCTGTGATCTTTTTTTAATTATATATATACAAGTACTGAACCTAGAGTGGACGCGTTCCTCCTCTTACTTTCAGGAACGCCCTACTCTGTCTATGGAGTAGCTGTTCTTTCACCACTTTACTTGTTTAATAAACTTGCTTTTGCTTTGCACTGTGGACTCGTCCTCAATTCTTTCCTGTGTGAGATCCAGACACCTGTCTTGGGGTTTGGATCCAGACCCCTTTCCTGTAACATTTCTACCAAAATATATCAGCTGCTTCACAGTCTTATACCTAAATTAGGCTAACATTGAAAGTAAGATCAAAATAGTTATAAGATGGCATTACATGGTTGCTGATTAGTCAAACATGAATAGGTTCTAGAAGTAGCTCTTAAGCCCCAGGAATACAGTGAGCAAACATTTTCGGTATTCCTTGAATTCATTAATGACCTTAGAACTGTTACCTCTCAATGACTATACTATTGAATAATATACTTATGGCTATAAAGAATCAAAATTACAGAACAAATAGAAATATGGTTTTTAGGATGAGGCAGGCAGATTGCTTGAGCTCAGGAGCTTGAGACTAGCCTGGGCAACATGGCAAAACCCCATCTCTACAAAAAATACCAACATTAGCCAGGACTGACGGCACATGCCTTTGGTCCCAGCTACTTGGGAGGCAGGCTGTAGTGAGCCGAGATTCACACCACTGCACTCCAACCCGGGTGACACAGTAAGACCCTGTCTTAAGAAAAAAAAGAAAAAAAAAAAGAAAAAGAAGAAAGAAAGGAAAGAAAGAAGAAAGAAAGAAAGAAGAAAGAAGAAGAAAGAAAGAAAGAAAGAAAGAAAGAAAGAAAACAAGAAAAGAGAAAAAGAAAGAAAAGAAGAAAGGAAAGAAAGAAAAAAGGAAAGAGAAAAAAAAAGAAAGAAAAGAAAGAAAAGAAAGAAGAAAGAAAAAGAAAGAAAGAAAGAAAGAAAGAAGAAAGAAAGAAAGAAGAAAGAAAGAAAGAAAGAAAGAAAAGAAAGAAGGAAAGGAAGGAAGGAAGGAAGGAAGGAAGGAAGGAAGGAAGGAAGGAAGGAAGGAAGGAAGGAAGGAAGGAAGGAAAGAAAGAAAAGAAATATGTTTTTTATAGGACAGACTTTTAACTGATTATTTTTTCTTAATATGTTTTCTCATGTTTCTGACAATGATTTAAAATCAATCTACTGAATAGGTTACAGTGAAATATCAATGAGGGGTCTGTCTTCATCTGCCCCTGCTCTATTTCGTGGCAGATGTTTTTGTTTTTGTGCTCTACCACTTTTCTTCAGTCTTAAGAACAGGGAATGTGTGAGTGATTTTGCCATGTTATTCCTATATATAATATTAGGACTTATATTTTTGTAGTTATTCCTCAGATTACTATAGATTTCATTAATTGCTCTGAAGAACAATTCAAAACAGCATGGTTGACAAATGGGAATTTTCTCTACACCTAAAAAAATAAAATTCATCATTATCAGAGGTCTTCTCTGCAGACTATTCAACTATGAAGAGAGAGAGAAAAAATAATCCTTTGACTTCTCGCTTACATCTCAATGTTTGCAAATCACAAAGTTTTAATTTCATAGAGCAAATGAGAAAATATTATTAACTTCGTTTGTATCCTCTCTTTCCTACAAAGAAATTGCAATTAATCTAGTTTCAGAAGTTTCGATACAACTCATTCATATAGATGCACTACAAATTTAAACTATAAAAAAGCAAATTTGCAGTGTAAGTCTTACAAAATTGTTAACAGTGTCTCCATTTTCTACTGCATATAATGCATCACAAAATGTAGAAGCAATGCCTAAGTCAGTATGGTCAGAAACATTTTCAAAGTTGATTGTAAATGTTATGTCTGAGTAAACAGGTATTGAACGGAAACACAGTGGAAAGGAGAAAAAATGACTCTGATCCATGATTTTATATAATTGCTTAAATAGTTAAAACAAAATAGAATTATGTGTGTATATAGATGTATCATACATACTATAAAAAGTAAAAGAGCATAAAATATTCACAGAAATATCAGTTATCTGCTATGTTTAAAGAAGCAGAAAAACCTATAGTTCATATTACCCTATTGTGATTTAAGACAATATTTTACATTATGATACAAAACGAACCAAAAAAATTTGTTGGGCCATTTTACTGATTGTTTGTCTGCATCCTCAAGCCCATGTGTATAATATTTACTTTTTTTCTGAAAGGGAGAGAAATGTATTCTAATTTTTGAAAATTTCAGACACATAGAAAGATAGAAAATAACACTTTATTTCCTTTTTTAATGCTTTTTCATACCTTATCTGCACAATTCCCTGTTTTAATTTCTGAATATTATGTTATAGAGAGAAATCCACATTTCATTAAACTTCTTTGAGAAATGAATTTTAAGTGTTAGCATAATATTTCATTAAAATATTTATGGTTATGTGGATTCTCCAATATTTTAAAGGTTATTATGTATTTTTGTTTATTAATTTCATGAATTAATTATTTCTCTAATTTAGCTTCCAAGCAGGAAGTTAACGATTTGTGGAGTACCAACATTGATGGCTTCCAATAAGTACTGAAGGAAGGGTTAAGTGCTGTCTAAACGACCCCTTAGTTAATTACCCGCATATCTGTAATAAGTGACTCAGTGCTCCCAAATGTCTATGATGAGAGAATGTTCACGGAGCCAATGGAGGGTACTAACCTCTGGACTTCATACAAAGCAGTTAAATATTATAGTATATACAAGGCTTTCTCAGCTGATATCTGAGGAAACCGAAATCACAGTTACATATGTACTATTGATTGAGTTCCTAAAATGTGTCAAATCAATATATACAACACTTCACACACACACAGACACATTTTCTTAAGCCATTACTGAAACTCTGCAAACTCAAAGAAAAGCTGCTTGTTATTGAAAAGATGGCAACCCTGTGCCCTGATCCAGGAGGGAGAAAGTAAGGGAGAACATAAGGGATTCCTGTCACCTTTCTCAGTGGAGGGACTCTTCTAGTTTGTGAAATAAAGTATTACTAGACCACCAGAGCTTTGTTGATGTTTATTCCCCTCAATTTAGTTGCATTGACTAATATTTCATGGAATGTCTCTTGCACTCTGATTATAGGCTACCTGTGGAATTTTTTGTTTTCAGAACCATGTATTTGTCATTCAGCCATTTCTTTCTTTAAAAAACATTTTATTTGCAAGGAGGATTAGTCTTTATCGATATCTGCCAGACAAGTGCTATTTCAATGTTGATAGTCAAGTGCGTCCTTTAGCTTTCTTCCTGCTTTTTCAAAATTGTGATAAAACACACATAATAGAATATTTATCATCTTAGCCATTTTTAAGTGGATAATTTAGTGGTATTAACTACATTCATAATGCTATGGAACTGTCACTACGGTCCATTCTTTAACTTTTACTACCCTTATATAAAAGCAGTTAGAATTTATGTGAATTAGGAGTTCCTTCTGGGAGAAAAGTTTTTAAAATGCATTCTGTGTTAGTAAGCAAATCACTTCATTGTAGTGTGGTCAAGATACAACTCAAATCACTGCCATTTTATTGATTGATTTGATGTAGCTATGCAATGATAGAAGTCAAAGGAGAAAATGTTGTCTATTAAAAAAATACACCTAGTTTTGTTTTCCCAGAAACTAACACCAATTCCAAAGTTTTTTCAATAATACATTTTTTCTTTAAAAGGGGAGAGGTTTGTATAGTTGTTTTTTGTTTTTTGTTTTTTTGTTTTGTTTTGTTTTGTTTTTTTTGAGACAGGGTCTCCCTCTGTCATACAGGATGGAGTACAGTGGCACAATCAACCTAGACCTCTCAGGCTCAAGAGATTCTCCCTCGACTCATGCACTCAGTAGCTGGGAATACAGGCCCACACGAACATGTTCAGCTAATTTTTTTGGTTTTTCTTTTTTGTAGAGACACGGTCTCAGTATGTTGCTCAGGCTAGTCTCCAACTCTTGGGATCACGTGATACCCCCGCCTTGGCCACCCAAATTACTGGGATTACAGGTGTGAGCCACCGCGCCTGGTCTGTATACTTGAAATATTTTTATCCAACTCAGTATTATTACAGAAAAGGAAATACCAGATAATTGAATAGGAAATGCATTTACAAAGATCTAGAAGATGGGGAAAAGCCTTCCAGAAACAATATATTCTTCCCAGTATCTAAGCACTTGTTATATGTGATATAATTGCATATTTTAAAAGTCACCCTGCTTCTGAATAAAATTATGTTGAATACTATAAAATGTGACTACTGAGGGTTCTTATACACTACTTTTGTTCTAGCTGATGACTACTAAATATTCAGAGATAATGAAACACATCATACTTTTATTCAATATCAATTCAAATAACGTATTACTGAAAAAAACTATCAGCTCATGGTGCTATATGAAGATTTCGCATTCCTTTGGCTTTGCTAAAACTTTGCAGATCTATTTCCGTTTATAGGCATTTTCAAAATAAAACAGAAGTATTCTTATTTGCTTTCTATGAGATTCCTGTGTCATGTAGGGGTTAAAAACACACCTTACAGGACAAAAATAATTAATTTACTTATCCTTTACCTATTCATGTTTAAACATTGTTAATTAGATAAGCACTTTAGCAGTAAACATATGGGAATATCTGTATGTGCAATTGAGGAAAAGAGAGGAAAAAGGGGCAGCACAATTTTGGATCTTCCAAAATTCTCACCTAAAATTAGAGCACCTAGAAGGCAAAAATAACAATACATGTAAAATATTTCCAACTTAAATAGGTGGCAAGGAATACCACAAACCCAAAATACACTGCCATCAGGATCTGTATCTTGTAGGCACCTGTAAGGGAGAAAGTAGAGAGAAGCAGTGGAGTTTCTGATGAACTCACGTTAGCCAGCCGGTATTCACCAGATGGTGTGAGGAACGCCTGCTCCTGAGAATGGCAGTTGAAGCTAGAAGAAATATTTCCCACTTGACTGGCAGGAGAGTAAAAGCAGTGGGTGGCAAAGCCCTAAAGGACTTCTATCAACTCTCCAAACTGATCTCCAGCGTCTCCTTTCAGGAGAGGATCCCACAGGAAGGGAACTGCAGGGCGCGGTGGCTCAAGCCTGCAATCCCAGCACTTGGGGAGGCCGAGGCGGGCGGGTCATGAGGTCAGGAGCTCGAGACCATCCTGGCTAACACGGTGAAACCCCATCTCTACTAAAAACACAAAAAACTAGCCGGGAGAGGTGTCAGGCACTTGTAGTCCCAGCTACTCGGGAGGCTGAGGAAGGAGAATGGCGGGAACCCGGGAGGCGGAGCTTGCAGTGAGCTGAGATCCGGCCACTGCACTCCAGCTTGGGCGGCAGAGCAAGACTCTGTCTCAAAGAAAAAAAAAAAAAAAAAAAAAAAAGCACAAGTACTAACAAGAGATGAATAAAAGAGAAAACCCAGAAACAATATTGTTCCAGATAAAAATAGAAGACAAAAATAGGAAACGCTCAGGAATCTTAGAAAGCAAGATGCCATATTTTTCATACTACATGCAAAACAAGAGAGCAAGGAGATATGTGAAATTAACTACAATTTTGGAACCAAGTGTCTTCTAAAAGCTCAAGCCTGAAACTCCCCTATTAGGAGACACTTTCAAATCTTTGATGTATGATTTGTGGTTTCAGATCAGTTCCTTCTCTCCCTCTCTTCTCTGGAGTCCTTCAACATATGCACCCTCTTTCATTTGGTTATCTTGTACGATGATTGTGGAGCTTTCAGATACTCATAACACATGCCCACACCTATAACCAGGTCACAGGACTCCATACTGGACTGTAGTCAACTCTTCTCTTTGTCTTAAATGAGTTTGCATGTTTTGCATAACTTCGAACCCTTGAATGTTGTATATTAAAACATAAACCCTATTATCTGAGCTTATCAAAGCCTGGCTGTATTTGACGAAGGGAGTCTTCTCTGTAATGGTGATCTCAAACTGGCAATAAAATAGTTAAGATTTATTAAGGATTTACTACATACTAGGCACTGTCCTGAGTATATTGCATGTGCTATCTCTTTTGAAATTCATGATTTTATGATCCAGGCACTACTGTTGTCCACTTTACTACAGAGAAAACTGAGGCACAGAGGAGTTAAGTAATTTGCCACAGTTACCAAGTAGACAAGTTAAATGAGGGAGAAATTTCAAAGAATAAATTTTTCTTTTGTAGCTATTCTAATCAATGCCCAATTCTATCTGCAGTGGAATTTACTTTTGGCCAATGATTGCACTGATCTTTTATCTTAGTATTCCAATATAGAGATGGATGGTCTAGGTGATTACACTTAGCAGAACTGAACCTGTGAATTGTATGACCTTTTCACTTCATGTTATGTATTGTCAAAGCCAAGTAGCACTGGATAAGTATCTACCAATAAGGCAGAGATCAATTCCTTAATAAGTGGATGTTTTCTGTATTTTAATTTCCTGGAAAAAATAAATATTTTAAAAGGAGCTTATCTCTATGTCTTTTGAAGAGAAGCAGGTCACTTTATGAATATATAAATTCTCTGTTACCCTGTTTACTTACTTCTAAGAACCCCATCCCTTCTCCATCCATCCACATTATTTGGGCTGGCTATATATTTTCCATCTTTCCTTAGATTAGTTATCATCCCCCACTATGTAGTCCCTACCCTACTCAGGTCTGCAAATGAAGATCCTTTTTTTCTGCTTTCAACTGACTACTTTCCATTCTACATTCGATTTTAAGCTATGAGTTTGTTGTAAACTTAGGAAAAATCTGAGGGACATTGAAATGTAATGAGTGTGCTGACCAACTTCACCATTCATTGTCTCTACTTTTGCTTGTTGTTAAGCATTTTACAGCTTCAGGACAAATTGTGTCTCAAAAACACAGATTTTCCAGTAAAATGCAGTGGATCATCACTCTGTGAATATTGACCAGGTTTTCTATTCATTTATAAATTCATTTCAGCATTGGTTTTCTGACTAAAAATATGTGGCATTTTGAAATCTATTTTGACCCAATTGTAATATCTTACTGGTTTCTTCAGTAATGAATAAGATATTTTATGAAGTAATTTATATCTGTGCAAAAGTCATTATATTACCTATTTTAAAAAAATTTAATAAGAAAGTTGCATCTCGTTCTCTGAACTATCTCATTTTCAGAAATTCTGGCAAATTTCTGGCACAGCAAATTACCATATAAGTAGCAAATGAACTGATTAATTATTTTTCAAGCATTATTCTTGGGATGTAGTGCTGTTGACCTGTGTTACAGACAGAGATTCTAGCACAGGTTTAAACAGAAACCTAGACCCAAGTCAAGATGCATTCACATAAAAAATACCCATGTTCTTTATCACTAAAGGAATCTCAGAGATTTGGTTGGTTTTAGATTTGATTCCCAAGGCTAAATCATTTTTGGCAGATGTTGACTAAAAAGGAAGCTCTAGACATCTCCAGATGTTAGTTTGTTGAAAGTTAATATACCCAGTACAATGTATTTTCCATAAGTTTCCAAGGAATCAGACCTATGGCTGAAGACAAGTTGCAGTGATTTTGTAAGCTTTCCAAAATTCACTATCAAAAGTGTTAATGTTGGTTTCTGCACCTACAATCTCCAAGAGTACACTAGTAGAAGCAACTACTGTTTATTAATCCCCTTTCCTTGAGGTTTACTTTTACTTCCCCAAGATTCTATTCTCATCACAGTTTTTTGATACCTCACTTTCTTCTTCTTCATGGTTATATTCTTCCTATGGCTATATAGTAGCCATAAAAATAATACAATTTACATAATAGAAGCATGTACATAATAAAATTTACATTCCATTGACCTATATTTGAAAAAAAATCACTTATTTAAGTCTATTTAGATACTGATTTTCTGACCTGAAATCCCTTTTCGTGTCTCCACGAATTCATGAAAGATTCATGTCTCCACGAATCTTTCTCTGACTATCAGCGTTGTCTTGACAATTGCCTAAAATATTTAGAAATGTGCTGTACATATCATTCAAAACCTGTAAATATTTATGGTATGGCAATTAAAGAAACAGTAATGTTTAAAATATAGAAAGTAAAAATGAATGCTTGGGATTAGAAAGATATCAAGTAGTATTGTAATTTTTATTTATATCTAAAATATGAGATGGGAAATATTAACGAAACAAAACCCAGCACAGTATATAAGTATTCAATATCTTTCAACATTTTTCCAAAGCAAAACAGTAGAAGAAAACGAAACTATATTTGGTAGATCTGAATCTGCTGTGGGCTTCTAGCATTTTAGGGAAGCTGCTGCCCCCTAAAATCAAAAGCATAAACAAAGCAAACAAACAAAAATCCGAAGAAGAAAATATAAACCCATGGGGTGGGCATTGTTTTCTTTCTTTCCCTTCCTTCCTTCCTTCCTTCCTTCCTTCCTTCCTTCCTTCCTCTCTCTCTCTTTCTTTCTCTTTCTTTCTTTCTTTCTTTCTTTCTTTCTTTCTTTCTTTCTTTCTTTCTTTCTTTCTTTCTTTCTTTCTTTCTTTTCTTTCTTTCTTTCTTTCTTTCTTTCTTTCTTTCTTTCTTTCTTTCTTTCTTTCTTTCTTTCTTTCTTTCTTTCTTTCTTTCTTTTCTTTTTTTCTTTCTTTCTTTTTTCAACATGGTCTTTTTTTTCTCATCCAGCCTGGAGTGCAGTGGCAAGATCACAACCCACTGCAGCCTTGACCTCCCAAGGAGACCAGGTGATCCTCCCACCTCAGCCTCCTTAGTAGCTGGGCCTTCAGGCATGCACCACAAAGCTTGGCTAATTAACTCCTAAACGTCTTAGAAACACTACCATAATATATTTCCAAAACACGTACATCCATGGAAATTTTAAAATTGTTTAGTACACAAAATTAAGCTATGTATGTAAATTAAATTGTTTTTTTCTGAAAGACACATTACCAGGAATCTTCCTAATCAACCAGATTTTCCCTGAGAACCTGAAAGAACTCAGTGGAGAAGATGTCTGATCCATGCCTTCATGATGATGGTATTTTGTTTCTCTGCAAATAAAAATATTATCATTTTTATAGTAGTTACTATGAGACAGCTACTTTGCTAAGCACTATGCTCGTGTTCATTTAAAAAAAAGAAAAAACCTGAAGGACAGAGCAGCTGAGCAATTTGTCCAAGATCACAAATATAGAAATTGGTCAAACCAAATGAATCAAACTGTCCAGCTCCTGTGTCCGTGCTCTGATCTGTTTTGAATTACGATTGCTTAATGAAAAGCTCCTGTGGCAATAAAAGGTATGAGAAAATATTTATCAGAAATGTTTTATTATGACTTCAGTTATCAACAGGGTTTCTTCTCTATGACAGCATAATTTTTTTCCAGATGGAAAGATAAATGTGAGGATAAGCAAGGAAATGAAGACAAGTAGTTAGGAGCCTCCTGGAGGCCATAGACAGAGAGGTAAGCTGCCAGTGTGGTCTTTTGGAGTCGAAATTGAAAATGAACTAATAGGAGGGACTGGGGGAAATATGAGATAACAGATGGATAGTTTTAAAATCTTCCGCATGTTTTGGGAAGAGGTAACTCTAATTATGAGAAGTAAAAGGCAAAAGAAGGCAGAATAATTTGAATGAACAATGAGAAATGCATCAATAATACTTTTCAAAAATGTGTGAATCTAGTATGGCTTTTCACACATAAGCTGCTATGTAGTTTTATGAGGATCTGGTTTATCCTGTGCTCCCTATAGCCTTTTTTTGCCAGGGAGAGTCATGTTCTCACATGGCATCACCCAGGTTTTTGGGATTGTTTCCGATAAGAATATGATGAAAGGAGCAAGAAGTTTCACTTTGCAGGAATCCCCTTAGACTGAGATGATTGGTAGCTCAACACTATTGCCCAGCAAAGTAGCTAACCAAGGCTATGGTTATGACTTCAGTTATCATATCAGAGGCCTGCTCATTAGAAATAAAAGATGAATGAACACCATTCAAGTAAGTGAGTTATTTGATGAATCACTTACGGGAATATCTTTGTAAAACTAACCTTTAGAAAAGTCTTTATGCTGAAAATGCAAGTATCCAAAAATGATTTTCTGTCTTTTCTTTTCCCTGGAAATCAAAGCATGTAGAGAGTATTTCTTTATACTAATATTCATTTTTTTCTGTGTTTACTATATCCTATTTATTGTAAATTAAAGCAATGATTGCCTAACATTATCTCCAAAAGTGGTAATGCTTAACCTTATTGTCATGTTCTTCTTATAGCCCTGAAGGCATATTCAAGCATTCAGTGTAAAAGATGAACAGGGGATCAACACAGCAAAGGACTAGAAAAAACATAAATGTATTGTTGTCTCAGCTTAAATAGAAAAAAAGCATGTTGCAAAGAATAGTCATTCATCCCTTGGCAAAAAGAATCTAAATGAATATGTTTCCTTCTTTTCTAAAATTAAACACTAGTTTATGAGTTATCTAATCCTTTAATCCAGATTGAAATCCTTTAATCCTGCCAAGAATAGCCCAAAATGGGAGTTAAGAGAGGCATTTCAAATGAATTCATAATTGTACCAATAACTTTGTTTGGGGCAATCCTGTCCTCAGTTGCTTTATAGATCTTTATCTGTTCCAGATAAACAGATAAACAAACAAGAAATAAGCAGCCTCAGAATGAACAGATAGCAATTGAAACACCTAACAAGGCATATTTCTTGTGTTTGCTACAATATCAAATGTATAACTCAAATATTATATATTTATTATTTTTATTCATTGGTGTATTTAGGGCTTCAGCAGTGTATGTTTTGGGAAAAATTATTACAACTACTGAAAATAACATTAATAAAGATGATTAAGAATAAGAAATAGGATTGACAATGTGGAATGATTCCAAGAAGCTATTGACTAGAAAATATCTTGCTGGACAATAGAATTAACTCTAAACGTAATAACTGATTGGAAAAGTGCTTCGTAAGTTCTGTGAATTTCATCATTTATAATTTTTTATTGCTTTTGGTTTTATCTTTGACAAACAAGGATCAAGAAATACACAGTTTTCTTCTTGGTTGGGAAACTAAAATTATATGTTTTCATATGCGAGTAGAGGAACATGCATTATTAAATGTTGGTTACATAGAGGAGCTTCATGAGTATCTGTTGAGTGATTAACTATTTTGTCCTGAGCACAATAAATCATAGGGCTGATTGAGTCCATCCTGTGATTCTTTGCAACATTGCTTTTTACTGTTGTTTTTGTGTTTTTGCAGTCATCCTAGAAAGAGTATTCACATTCATGACAACTAAATATAATATGGTATTTGGGATCAGATAATAAAACAAGATAAAAATTATTAAATCAAAATACAGTATGAAATGTAGCGAAAAGTAATGCATTAATATTTGTTAATTGTGACAAATGTAACATGCTCGTATGTGATATTACTATAGAGAATACAGGATGTGATATATAAAGACATTTTCTGCACTACCTTTACAATGTTTTTCTAAATGTAATCTATCCTAAAATTAAAAGTGTATTTTTAAATAAAAGGTAACTTTTTTTAGCTATACCAAAACCGGAAAAAAATTATCAAAAGATGATAAAGGAAGTAAGATATTTAAAAATTAAGAAATATTAATATGTTTTCTGCAGAAGAAAACTGTGGCCAGGTGGAAAACAGAACTCAAGCAATAGAATAAAGAGCAAAAGAATGGCAAATATGAGGCAAATATAAAATTTTTTCTTTTAATCTCTTTAAAATATAATGTGTGAAGCAAAAGTAATAAAAATATTTGTGAGGTTAAATCTTAGAAGCAAAATGTATGGTAGCAACAGCAAAAACCTCAGAGACAAAACAGAAGGATGCTCATGGATGGTTCTTATACTAGATATGAAGTGGTGTAATATCATTTGAAGATTGACTGTGATCGGTTGAGGATGTATAATATAAAACCTAACTAACCATTAAATGAACTAGAAGAAAAGAACAGAGCAAATAAGCAAGTTTGTAAAATGGAATGATAGAAAATACTCATTTATTCTATAGAAAAACAGAAAATAGGGAAAAACAGGGACAGAGGGGCATTTGGATAATAGAAAACAGTAATACGGTAGATTTAAGTCCAACCATGTCAATAACCACATTGAATTCAAATGGCACATAATCCAGTTGAGAGAAAGAGATTATCAGATTACAAAAATCTATACCTGATCATGTGTTGAATATAAGAAGCCCAATTAAATTTAAAGGTATAAAGTGAAAAGGTGGGAAAATATCTACCATGCCAAAAGTAATCAAAACTAAAGGAGTTATATTAAAATAAAATGAACTGTATTGCAGAGAAAAATATTCTAACATGGATAAAGACTGTCACTTCAGAAGTTTATCAAAAGGACCTAAAAACCCTGACAATAAACTCAGTAACAAGACTCACAGATTTACAAAGCACAAACTCAGAGGCTGCAAAAATAAATACACAAATTCACAGTTATAGTTGGAGACATCAACACTCTTCTCTCAATAAGCGATAGAAAATTTTGACACCAAATCAGTAATAAGATAGAAGGCTTAAACAGTCTATCAACTAACCAGCTTGCTATTGGTAAACTATGCCACTCAACAATGTAGAATGACCATTCATTCATTCTCTTCAAGGCCCCATGAAACTGTTACCAGGATAGACCATATTCTGAGAAACAAAATTGTGCTCAGTGGATTTAAAAGGATTCAAACTATGTAAAGTAAGTTTTCTGCAAGATCATTAAATTTAAAATGAATAACAAGATATTTTTAAAATTTCCAAATATAAGAAATGAAGCGTCTCTAACCAACCCGCGATCTAAGACAAAAAGCAAATCAGGAAGTGTTTTAAGCAGAATGAACATAAATGCAGATATCAGATTTATGGGATGTAGCTACAAAGGGGCTTAGAAGGATACTTATAGCACTAAATGTCTGCATTAGGAAAGTAGAAAGGTCTCAAATTAATGACCTAATATTCTACTTAACAAAGCAAATAAAAAAAGGAACTATAACCCAAAAGATGTAAAATAAAATAAAGATAAAAGCACAAGTAATAATATAGAAAGCAATGTGCAAAATCAAATAGGCTGAGCATGATGGCTCATGCCTTTAATAGTAGCATTTCGGAGGCTGAGTTGAGAGGATTGCTTGAGGCTAGGAGTTTGAGATGAGCCTGGGCATATATATATGCCAGTCATCATGGTGTATGCCTATAGTCCCACCTACTCAGGATGTTGAGGCAGGAGGGTCACATGCCCAGGACATGGAGGAAGCAGCAAGCTATGATTATGCAACTGCACTCAAGCCTTTGTGACAGAGCAAGACCCTGTCTCTGAAAAAAATTAAATAAATCATAAAATGAATCAAACACAAAACAGTTCTATAAAAATTGATACATTGAAATTAAAAAGAATCAAAGGAAGAGATCAAAAAATTTCAAGAGCAAATTACTCACTTAACTGATAAAAGTTTCAACATGCCTGTAATAGGAATCGCCAATATCCAAAACAAAATAAAACAAAGAAATAGAACAAAAATTAAAACCTGGTCAAGTGTGGTGGTTGGCTCACGCCTATAATCCCAGCACTTTGTGAGGCAGAGGTGGGTGGATCACCTGAGGTCAGGAGTTCGAGACCAGCCTGGGCAACATGGTGAAACCTTGTCTCTACTAAAAACACAAAAATTAGCCAGGTGTGGTGGCGTGCACCTGTAATCCCAGCTACTTGTGAGGCTGAGGCACAGAATTGCTTGAACCGCCGGGCGCGGTGGCTCAAGCCTGTAATCCCAGCACTTGGGGAGGCCGAGACGGGTGGATCACGAGGTCAGGAGATCGAGACCATCCTGGCTAACATGGTGAAACCCCGTCTCTACTAAAAAAATACAAAAACTTAGCCGGGCGATGTGGCGGGCGCCTGTAGTCCCAGCTACTCGGGAGGCTGAGGCGAGAGAATGGCGTAAACCCGGGAGGCGGAGCTTGCAGTGAGCTGAGATCCGGCCACTGCACTCCAGCCTGGGAGACAGAGCGAGACTCCGTCTCAAAAAATAAAAAAAAAAAAAGAATTGCTTGAACCGAGGAGGAAGAGGTTTCAGTTTCTTAAATGCAACACTAAGTGGACACACAATAAAAAACAATAACAAATTGTAATTTATCAAAATTAAGAACTTCTGGTCATTAAAGGTCACTTTTAAGTGACTGAAAACAGTGAGTGAAAATAAAAGCCACAGTTGAGGACTGTCGATGGCTGACAATATCCAGCTACTAGATTCATGTGACTGATTTTAGCGTCTAAGTTTTGTATAACACTTAACACAAAAATTCTCTTTTATACTATTTTGTTTTATTTTCCAATGATTTGGAGATAGAAAAGATCATTTATTTTTATAAATGAAGAAGCATCTCAGATACCCTCACAAATTACTTAGTTTATTTAGTTGGTATAAAAAGCAAAAACAACAAAGGAAATTGAGGTTTTCTGGTACCAAATCTGGAAATTATTCCCACACAGCTCCTGTGTTTAAGCAACACAATACTCAGATTTTCTGGGTCCATAAAATAGAAGTATTGATTTTTTTCAAAAATTAAAAAATAAAGATAAAATGGGAAAATACTGAAAGTTGAAACAATAACACCCACCTGGAGAATCCAGTGCTTTCTCATGTTTTAGATGTTATCTCTTCCACTCTCTACTTGGTAACTGTGATTGAGTGATTGATGATAGAAGGCAGGAATATCGATGAGAAGTTAGTGCTAAAACTTTTCCCCTTTTCCCAGTGCTAAAATACACCATGAGCTGTGTGTCCGGTGGTAGGAGGGAGGTGGGGGAGGGGCAGCATCCTCTGGGCAATGTGTAGACGGGCAGGAGTTATTGTGGGGTCTGGCTCCCTGCATGCTCGGCCATTGCTTTAGTTAGAGTAGTTACATGGGAAACCATGAATCTACCCCGAAGAAAATACTCACTTAGGTTTAGGGACAAGTGTGACCATCTTGTCATTATATCAAAAACATTGCCTCTGTGTGTGTGTGTGTTTGAGTGTGTATTTTTCTTGATAAAAGGGACCATACATTTCATCAAATCTATATAGGTTCTTGACCTGATAAAAATTAAGATCTATTAAGATTCTATTTTCCCTCCTTTGAGCATTATTTTAGCACAGGCTTGCTGAAAGGCAAGAAAAAACCCAGCCAGAAGACACCAAGTACTCAAAGGTGATGCAGATGTCAAAACTGTCATACAGGAAATGGGTATCAGGTACAACAAATAATAACTCAAGGACTTTGACGTGCAAGGCATACAGGATCTCAAGATATTTGAGGTCTCGGGAAGAGTGACATAAAGGTCAGGGAGTTTATAATCCAGGAAGGACACATAATACATGCAGCATGAAAAAATTATCCTGTTGATGGGTAGGAAATACAGAAAGCATGTCAGTAGGGGGATGTTTAGTGAGACTTTGAGCCATGAACAGGATTCAGACGAGGTGCAATTGGGTAGATGAACATCACAGGCAGCAGCTGGGGTGAAGAAAGAAAGAAGTCATGAAAGAAGACAGAAAATAAGAAAAATTGGTACAAATACCAGAGAGAGGGTTGGAAAAATAGGTGGGAGATTATATATATAAAATATGTAATTTTATTAATAGCTAATTAATTAAAATAATTATATAATTATTTTATAATATATATTATATATTTTATATTATATATTATATATAATTATTTTTATTATATATTTATTTTATATTATATTTTATGTATAATTATATTACATATTTTAAATAATATATAATTATTTCATTATATATTATTTAAAAATAATTATATAATTATTTTATTATATATTATATATATTCTGGCTTGATTTGGTGGGCATCAAGGGACAGGTGTTTTCTGAGATGCAAGAAAACATGATGAGATAAGTATTTAGGGGTATAATGAGGATGAAGATGGGAAATGGGGAGGGAGAGTTACATTCCTGTAGAAAGCTGGAAAACTCACCTGTGAATGACCCAGTCAGCTGAACTGAATTCACTCACGAATTCAACTGATGTCATTTCAGCCTCTTCTTTTTGCTGGGCACCAGGTTAGATTGTGAGGGCACAAGGTAAAAACATGATGTGTCTGGGAAGCGCCCCCAGGGAGAGGGGGACAGACACAGGCCCGGATGGTGCTGTAGATAGCCAGGTATCTCAGGCTCACGCTTTCTTACCAGAATATTTTTAAAAAGATTTCTTAATTTTTCTCTAGCTTAAAATAATGCCGTTAAAAGTCTGATAACAATCTGATTTTCTTTTCCTTTTGAGTAACTTAGTCTTTTTGTGTGACTTTTCACAGATTTATTTTTTCTTTAAGCCTCCACAATTTTACTACAATATCTTGCTGTGTGTAATTCTAAACCAAGTGTCTCATGCATTCTTTGTGTCCCTTCAACAGTTTCATTTTTATTATGATTACTTTAGAAAAGATTGACAGGTTTTTTGTTTGTTTTTTTCTGAGATGGAGTCTCACTCTGTCGCTCAAGCTGGAGTGCATTGGCGCCATCTTGGCTCATTGAAACCTCTTCCTCCTCGGTTCAAGCAATTCTGTGCCTCAGCCTCACAAGTAGCTGGGATTACAGGTGCATGCCACCACACCTGGCTAATTTTTGTGTTTTTAGTAGAGACAAGGTTTCACCATGTTGCCCAGGCTGGTCTCGAACTCCTGACCTCAGGTGATCCACCCACCTCTGCCTCACAAAGTGCTGGGATTATAGGCGTGAGCCAACCACCACACCTGACCAGGTTTTAATTTTTGTTCTATTTCTTTGTTTTATTTTGTTTTGGATATTGGCGATTCCTATTACAGGCATGTTGAAACTTTTATCAGTTAAGTGAGTAATTTGCTCTTGAAATTTTTTAATCGCTTCCTTTGATTCTTTTTAATTTCATTTTTAATCTGAGTTATTTCAAGACATTATCTGTTGTATTTATTTCCTCTTGTGTTCCTTTTAGTGAGTCAATACTTCTGAAGTAATTTCTTTCTACATGTCTAGTTCTTTCCTTACTCTATCATTTTATTCCTGATTATTTCTGATTCTGATTTATATTATTATATCAAATCTTATACTAGTCTCTTAATGTCTCCCTTTTTTGTTTTGAAACAGTAGGTTACACCTTTTATTTATTTTGTAGGCATGCCTTTCTAGTGTGCTTTTGGTGACAACAGGACATCTTTTTGGCTTTCACTCTTTCTTCATTTAGGAATGTCTCATAGGATTCATGCTCCATCGTTTTCTGTCGCTTACTTCACCTAACAGGATGTTTTCTGAACTTCCGAAGAGCTGAAGACTCAGGATGCCTGTTCTTCCTTCATGGCTGTTGACTTCCCTGTGTGTTCGTCTGCTTTCAAAAAACGTGGCGGCCGGCTTTGCCCGGCCCCGGGCTGTTTCTGTGACCCTGCTTTCCGCCAAATGTTTTCTTACTGTGTCTCTATCAATGCCCTGCTCAATTTCAGTTCTCTTCAAATCGAGTTTTTTTTTAATTTGGAGCTCTGTCCCGGAAGTGAGTTAGATGGATTAATTTTGGGAATCCATGTGTAGAATTTTCTTTTCTTTCTTTCCCAGAGTTTCTGTCTCTGAGCTTCCATTTCCCACTCACAATCCCATCTGACTGCCTCACCGTGGGCATCACGTCCAAGGGCTGGGTCTCTTCAAGCTCCGCTATTTCTTGTCTTTCATTACACCTGGTAATTTTTTGAGAAAAGTCAAACATCCTATATCAGGTGATAGGAACTGAGAGAAATGGGCATTTAATGTAAGGATTTATGGCCAGGAGTGGACTCTGACATTGTTAACTCTAGTTACAGGTGCCAGGGGCTCCATTTCCCTCGAGTCCCCATTTGTCTCCCGTCTTGATTTTGGGCATCCTTAGTCTTCCTCCTCTGAGAGAGTCTGTCTTGCAGTGTGATCAGCTGTAGAGCCCTGCCATTCTACTGGGACCCTGTGAGCTTGGTGCTCAGCTGTTGGGAGGGCAGCCTCGCAGACTTTTCTGAGCAGATCTTGGTGTTTCATTGGGTCCGTGTCTTGGGGATGTGACCCTCATGAATACTTCTCCAGTGGTAGAATTTCTTTCCTTCTACTCTCTGCTTTCTTCCTGGCTGCTCTGTTCCAATCAGGGCATGAAGCCTTGGGCCTGTTGACTGTGGTTTCTCTTTCCTTAGGACACCTGGGAAGCCTGGAGGTAGTGGGGGGCACACCAGTGCTCCTGCCCAGCTGGGGTAAGGCTCTGGCAGTCTTTCTCTAGAGACCTGGCCTCTGCCACAGAGTCGGCTCTGGAAGCTTTCAAAATGAGGGATCTTTCTCAGATCTTTACCATGGAAACACCTGCTGGGGTTCCTGGAGGTACAGCTTGTGAAAGTGAAGCTTCCCCTAAAACAGCAGCTGTGGAGTTTCTTACACTGGAGCTAGTCCACACTCAGCCTCCAGCAATCCATCAAAGTGCCCACTCGAGGGCCTCTGCCTGCGATGGCCCAGAGTCTTCTGCTCCAGGTGAGCAGGTATGGGCTGACTCTTGATTTCCAGGTGGTGAATGGCTCTGAGACCTCAGTTTTCTGATGGGTCCAAGAAAGTCACTGATTTTTAATGCATCCAGCTTTTGTTTTGTTTTGTTTTTGTGCCAAGGGCTGCTGTGACAGCTCCAATACGTTGTAGTCAAAAGCAGAAGATCCAATTTTGTGTCTCTGTGAGACACAGACAGCTCCAGCCTTTTCCAGCCATCCTGGGATACTCCGTGCACAGCTGCTGTTGGAGTTTGAAAACTGACCCATTTTCAGCTCTTGTTCTTAAGATGGCTGCCATGGCTTCCAGGGGGGCATCTGGGGGCTGCCAGGTTCATGTGACACCTGGAGCCTCCTCTGCCCTCTCGACACAGTTGCTAAACCTTGGAGGATTTGAGGTTGCTGCTCTTTCCATCTGCTGTAACTGGGGTTCGACACTTAGCTCTGTTGAAGCTGCTGCCTGTGGATATAAGGTTTTGGTATTCTAGCTCCTCTCTCATTCTCTGGGGAGAAACAGATTGAAGCAAAAACCAAGACTCTCCAACTATTTGTATTTGAATAGGTGTCTTTGAGGATCAAGAAAACTTCGAGTCAAAGGGATTGTTTAATTTAATACCATGCACCTGGTCATTGGAGAAAAGCATTTGGGGAGACCATGGAATATCCTTCAATCACAGTTTTTTGTTGCCTAACTCCTCAGTCCACTTCTGAGCCCAGCCTGTGCTATAGAATAAGGGCCCAGTGCTCCTGGAATGGGTACCATTCTATTCCTTTTGTATGTAAATGATTTTAGGTCATTCTGCCCTGATTTTATGCACTGGTATTCTTTTCTGACATGTCTCTGATTTTGATTGTTCATATTTTTCTAAGCCAGAGTAAATGTTCCCCAGAGATGGAAGACATAAAGCTTGTCAAAAAGTCTGTGTCTGATTCATCAAGTGACCTCACAATTCTTTGTGCAGTTCTACCCCACCATGGGTTCTCAATAAATATGAATTGAATTGAATTGAATTGAATTTACACTTTGCTCGTTTCACAAATAGGTTAAGTGAAGATTAACAACTTCACTGTAGTAGCAGCAGACTGAATTAAAGAATATCTGTGTATATCTATCGTGTCTTGAATTGCTACAATAAAAATGTCTTACTATGGAAAAATCTATAGTTATGGGAAAAATTGTTCTTAACACCTCACCTATACTTGCTCATAGAAGTAGCTGTGAACATTTATACCACGATTCTTCACTTCCCCTTAGCAGCAGGCAATTGCAAAAAATTCCTTAAGGACTTAACAATTTCTCTATATTATTTTCTAATTAATTTTTGACAAGAAAACAAGGTGAAAACAGACATGGCAATACCACAAATTGGAAATGTAAGGCTATGCCATAAAACAATCCACTGAATTTTCTCTTAGGTCAGGAGTTTCTGTGTAAAATGTACAGCTATAGGTGTCTGACTTTCTTTATCTTACTTTGATTTATGCCTTTCTACAAATGAAGCAAAAGGTGAAACACAGGCTACCTCTGACCGGTGCACATCTAAATTTTATAAAGACACTTTTCAGTCTGAAGCTACTAGAATTTTTTATTCCCCTGAAAAGAAATTGACTCAGCTTACAAAATATCACACATGGAGGAGCCACAAAAATGCAGTTCTAAGAACGTTTTTTTTTGAGATGGAGTCTCGCTTTGTCACCCAGGCTGGAGTGCAGTGGCGTGATCTCATCTTACTGTAAGCTCTGCCTCCCGGGTTCAAGCAATTCTTCTTCCTCAGCTTCCCAAGTAGCTGAGATTACAGGTGCTCACCACCACACCTGGCTAATTTTCTGCATTTTTAGTAGAGACAGGTTACACCATGTTGGCCAGGCTGGTTGCAAACTCCTAACCTCAAGTGATCAGCCCTCCTCAGTCTCCCAAAGTGCTAGGATTACAGGAGTGAGCCATCATGCCCGGCCACTAAGAACATTTTTTAAATTCTTAGGTAGCATTATTCATTTATTTTTTTTTTTGAGATGGAGTTTTGCTCTTGTTGCTCAGGCTGGAGTGCAATGGCATGATCTCAGCTCACTGCAACCTCCACCTTCCAGGTTCAAGTGATTCTCCTGCCTCAGCCTCTCAAGTAGGTGGGACTACAGGCATGTGCCACCATATCCAGCTAATTTTGTATTTTTAGTAGAGATGGGATTTCACTATGTTGGTCAGACTGGTCTTGAACTCCTGACCTAAGTGATCCACCAACCTAGGCCTCCCAAAGTGTTGGGATTGCAGGTGTGAGCCACTGTGACCAGCCCTAGGTAGCAATTTTTAATTTATCCTTATTCAATTTCCTACACTTAGTTTCCTCTTATATTTATGAGCTTATAGTCCCAGTGGTTTGAGAGACTGAGGTGGGAGGATTGCTTGAGACCACAGGAATTCAAGCCTACAATGCACTATGATAGCATCTGTGAATAGGCCGGACAACATAGTGAGACCCCATCTCTACAAATACATAAATACATAAATAAATACTTTTCAAAAACTCAAACATCTTACATCTTAAATCCCCAAGCTTCCTAAATTGGGTTGCCCCTTTCCTCAATTCATCCTTAAACATACCTTATGAAAAGTTGTCTGTGATCAGGTATAAATTGGGAAAAATATGTTATATCTTAATTTTGTAGGTTCCTAATCCACATTAATATGTAAAGTTTGAAAAGCTTGTCAGAAAAGAAAATGTGAAATTATTTTCGTACTATTTGAAGAGTGAACACTTTATCAGGAAAGATAGATTGTAATTTTGCGCAGCTGTCATTAGCTAGTTTGGGAAGTGTTTTCTAGGTGCAAAGGACTCCTGCTTCCATGAAGTCATTAATTCTAAATGTAATGCTGAGCAATGATTTAACCGCTCTCTAATTTCAACTGGGAAATTCACACCTCAGGATTCTGAGACTCAGTAACTTTGCCTGGCCAAATCCTATTTATCTCTTTACAATCAATTTGGTGTCCCCTATACTATTCTACGTTGGAGACGTGACTTGAAGAAGTACCTTGTCTTGGCTCTTCCTCCCATCCTTTAAACAGTTCTAAACAATAATCATTCATTTTTAATGGAATATCCTTTTAAATAAAATGTTGAAATCACAAAATGGTGTCCTGGCCGGGCGCAGTGGCTCACGCCTGTAATCCCAGCACTTTAGGAGGCCGAGGCAGGTGGATCACGAGGTCAGGAGATCCAGACCATCCTGGCTAACATGGTGAAACGCCGTCTCTCCTAAAAATACAAAAAAAAAAATTAGCCGGCGTGGTGGTGGGCGCCTGTAGTCCTGGCTACTCGGGGGGCTGAGGCAGGAGAATGGTGTGAATCCCAGAGTCAGAGTTTGCAGTGAGCCAAGATTGCACCAGTGCACTCCAGCCTGGGCAAGAGAGCAAGACTCCATCTCAAAAACAAAAACAAAAACAAAAACAAAAAACCAGAAAAGAAATCACGAAAGGATGTCCTAATGAGAGGGATTGTGTGTTTTGCTTTCCTACCTGGGAACAGGAAAGAAAGACTGACTATTAAAATAGTGATTTAATCCCTTAGAAAACTGGGCTTGGCGTTGGCCACTTTAGGAAGTGCTGGAGGTAAAGTTGACCCTGGCTAAATTCTCCATATTTTCTCTGGCTAATTTTGTAAGTGAAACTGATTGAGAAGTATTGCACAATAAGAGAATTCTAAAAATTTTGCCCTCATTGAGATAAATGTAGGTATAGATACAGATGATTTGGCCAGGCGCGATGGCTCAAACCTGTAATCCCAGCTCTTTGGGAGGCCGAGGCAGGTGGATCACAAGGTCAAGAGATCGAGAACATCCCGGCCAACCTGGTGAAACCTGTCTCTACTAAAAATACAAAAATTAGCTGCATGTGGTGGTGCATACCTGCAATCCCAGTTACTTGGGAGACTGAGGCATGAGAATCGCTTGAACCCAGGAGGCGGAGGTTGCAGTAAGCTGAGATCGCTCCACTGCGCTCCAGCCCCGTGACAGAGCAAGACTCCATCTCACAAAAGATATAGATGATTTATTATAGAAACAGCAGAATATAGAGGTTTTGTGTTTCCTCCTCAGAAACCTTATGGAAATACATAGAAATAGAAAAGCCTTATAAATTATTTGTAGAATGTAAAAATGAACATTGCAATCCTACTTAATATTAAATTATAATGAACTTGCAACTGGAAATGTGCGTGAGTGTTTTCTCATATCCCTTGTTCTCACCTCTGAAATGGGAAAGATTTATCAGTGCTCAAAGACATGTTTATTGAACAATATGGCTTTAATTCTTTACTACCTTCATATTAAACATGAGGCATGACAAAATGACCTCATTTCTGGATTTTTCTTGAGCTGATCTTGAGGCTGTGGTTTTATTTATTGCTGCTTTTAGTTCTGATAATTCAGCATTACTTCGGGTGACGATTTTAGATCTGAGTCTATTAACTCCCCCCACGGTCCTTATGGACCGGACAATGGACACGCGGCATCTCAGCCCTTAAGCGAGAGACCTCCAAGTATTAGAGGGTTGCTTCTCTTCAACGTGGTATTTTATTTATTCAATACACATTCAAAGATGTATTGAATACATGTATTCAGATATGTAATACTAAATCATTACATGCTCAGATATCTTTGAGTCTTCATAATAATCTTCTGTGCTGGGAATAATAGAAGAGAAGGAGAATGCTTTCCCCCAATGCAACCTCAGTCTAGTGAGGAGGAAAGAGTACTCTAGTAGAAATAGGAACATCTTTCTACAGAAACAGATGGGGGCACCTGGCTTGGCGTCAGGAAACACTTTTCCAAGGAGGCAATAATTCATCTGA
The DNA here is from genome assembly GCF_007565055.1 of Rhinopithecus roxellana. Lineage (NCBI taxonomy): Eukaryota > Metazoa > Chordata > Mammalia > Primates > Cercopithecidae > Rhinopithecus > Rhinopithecus roxellana. Next base: position 28,812,464 of record NC_044559.1, read on the forward strand.
ATGTCAACAGTAGAAGGCACTATCTAGGTCGAGAGGGGAAGTAGGTGTTACCGGTACAAGAGGAAATGTCAGAGACATGGAGATGGAGTGAATGTGGCTCCTCCCTCAGAGGGACTGCAAGGCCTGGTCACACAGTAGGACCTTATCATCAGAGCAGAGAGAGCAGAGGCTGTGAGGAGTGATGTAGGATGGACTGAGTCGTGTGGGGACTAAATGACCAAACCTGGGGTAATGCACTCAGACCTGCATTGCAGAGAGACCAGTCCCAGGTTTCTGAGCTTTAAATAATGCAAAAAGTAAACCATATAAAAATAATATTAAAAGAAGTCAAGATAATTAAATTGAAAGAAAACTTTCTAAAAAGGGAGATCACCAATATTCCAGTAAGATCTGTCATTGAAGTGAAATGAGAACAATATATGCATAGGCTGATGCCATCAGGAGTCCCACTGGTAAGATGAATGCGCACACACTGACTGTGTTCATGGAACGGTGAGAACTGTGTTCTCAAGACTCTCTCTCTTCCAGGCCAATATTTGCAAAGGAAAGGAATCTCCAACCTTCATCCCTGAACGTGGACAGTAGGGAGCTGCTGATCTTTGTAAACTCGGGTCAATAGGTAAACCATTTCCAGGAATGCAACCTGCTTCTCTTGGATGAATGAATGTCCCAGTAGCCTGGCCCTATGTATATAAAGAAATATATAAAGACAGATATTTGTGGAAATCCAACATGCCTTAGTTTCCTCAGTTATGAAATGTGGGGGGTCACATTACTCACCTTGGAGAGTTCTTCTGAGGATTCAGGGGACTAATTCCCATGAAGCATTAAGAACATCACCTGACTTGGCAGAAGCCAAATGCGTGCTGGTTATTAGTGTTAGCAGTAACATCACCATTGCAAATGAGGAGAATAAAAGGCAAATAACCTTCTATAAATTAATATTTAGTCTTAGAAGTGTCATCAACAGAAGCAGAATAATCTTCCATTTGTTCTACCACTGGGTAGACGTTAGCTGTGTTTGATCTTGAGAGGTGACATCTCTATTATAAGGAAATAATTTCAGGAAAAAGTTTTCCATAAAGCAGCAGAGGAAAATGAATAAAAGAAAGAACAATGAGAGAAAGGTCAGCTATTGATGGAAGGCAACATTTTTCATGTCAAGAATAAACAGTCCAGGGGGTCACATCCTGCCTAGGAAGTTTATTAAAATTCTCAATGAGCTTCAGCGTCTTAAACCATTTCAAATAACCATCTATGGAAAATCACCGATGTAGCTGCGTGTCATGCCAGTTTCTGGCTAAGCGGGAAGAACTTCAGAGTGTGCACAATGACACATAAGGAGAAGGCTGTCATCTTTAAGGAAAAAGTATTCTAAGTGACACTCTGTCAGAGATTTAGCTGTGTGGTTTGTACAGTGGATGTCAGAAAAACAAGCAAGGTACGTATCTCTGTTTCTTCCTGATGCAATCGATTACAGAACATATTGATAGTTTTTAAATGAGTGGTCCACTCTGCATTTTCTGGTTTGGGTTTTCTTAAAAATATTAAAACAGCAAATTTCAGGCTGGGATATTTTTTAGTGAGTCAATGAAAAAAAAAGTATAGTTAATATTAAGAATACACATCATGGCCAGGCACGGTGACTCACGTCTGTAATCTCAGCACTTTGGGAGGCCAAGGCAGGCAGATCACAAGGTCAGGAGATTGAGAGCATCCTGGCCAATGTGGTGAAACCCTGTCTCTACTAAAAATACAAAAATTAGCTGAATGTGGTGGCACATACCTGTAATCCTAGATACTCAGAAGGCTGAGGCAGGAGAATAGCTTGAACCAGGGAGTCGGAGGTTGCAGTGATCAGAGATCTTGCCATTGCACTCCAGCCTGGCGACACAGTGAGACTCTGTAGAAAAACAAACAAACAAACAAACAAAAAACCACAAAAACATATCCGGGTTTAGTAGGTGATTTTTAAAACCATGGCTTCAGCAATTGCTCTGTAAGTGTAAGTCAAGTTTCTTTAGTGAGAACTGTTGAAAACAGGATATCTGCCTGTGTGTTTCCTACACGTGTAATCGATGGAAATTACTCCCAAGTCCAGAATCCCAGCCAACTGGAAGAGATTTCTTCCGCCACCCCTCTGACAAGTCACTGTTTTCTCGCCACTGCTCCAGGTACCCTCTTGGAAGGACAGCCTTCACTCCAGAGGCTTCTGGTTTGGGAAGGAATCAAATATCATTGGTGTTTCTCTGTGAACTTGACAAGCAGCAGTATTAACTCAGACATGTGTACTGTTTTCAACCCGCTAACGCTGACTCAACTGCCTGCTCTATGTCAGGCACTTATTTTCTGACCAATAAATAATTCCAAACAAAATACAAAATAAGAAGAATGGCAATAAATTATGTGTTGTAAATTACTTCATCTCATATATTTTATAAGGCTATGGAGAGCCTTGCTTTCAAGGCTGGTTTCATGACATACTTGTGTAAAGCAAATGAAAGCAAAGCTTGCATTTGAATGGTTTGGAGTACATGTAGGGCACATTCAGTATGTTCAACCAGTTATTTCTGGTACAGGTAATAATTTACATCCCATTGAAAAATCTAAATTTGTAAAATATTTGATGAGCACTTAAAAATAGAGATCCGAATGAAATGGTGGGTTCTAGCATCTATCATGAATAAGAATACTTTGATCATTTTGGCAAATTAGACACAGCAAGTTTTCAGAGAAGGAAGGACGGAGACTTTCATGATTGGGGAATTTGCCTCTTACATTTAACAGGCTTTGAAACACAGTTAAAGGCTTCAGAAAACTCCGTGTGACCCAGCAACCTTATGTTAGCCTGTGATTAAATCACATTCCTGAGAACACCTCAGAAAATGCCTTTTGATGAGAAACAATTCAATTAATACTCCGAAAGATGAGCCCCAACTCCTAAAATCAGTTTTTCAAAATCCTCAAAATATATTCCCTAGGTGGACATACATTTTAACAATGCTCCTCCTTTGTGATCCAGAATTATACATAATATGCCATTGTTTCCTCACATTTTAAGCCAGATTTATTCTTAAAAAAAAAAAAAAAAAATTCGACTGGGCGCAGTGGCTCACTCCTGTAATCCCAACACTTTGAGAGGTTGATGCGGGAGGATTGCTTGGGCCCAGGAATTCAAGATCAGTCTGGGCAACACGGCAACACCCTGTCTCTACAAAAAAATACAAAAATTAGCTGGGTATGGTGGCACACGCCCGTGGTCCCAGCTACTTAGGAGGCTGAGGTAGGAGGATGGCATGAGCCCAGAGGTCAAGGCTGTAGCGAGTGGTGATTGCGCCACTGCACTCCAGCCTGGGTGACAGAGTGAGACTCCATCGCAAAGAAATAAAATATAAAAATAAAAAATAAACATTTAACAAATTTTTAAATTGTATTTCTTTATTTATCGAGACATGGTCTCCCTGTGTTGCCTAGGATGGTCTCGAACTCCCGGACTCAAGCCGTTCTCCTGTCCCAGCCTCTCAAAGTGCTAAGATTACAGGCATAAGCCAGCGTCCGTGCTCAGTCAATCCAGCTGTATTCTAAATAATGATAATTCTTTGTCAAATAACCTATATAGAAACAGAAAATATTTAGTAAAACCTTTTCTACTCTTTATTATTATCACATTATTTTTTAAAAATTGGGACTATGGCTAAGAAAGTTTTACAATTATTTGCAGCATTAGTCTAATAATCAGTTTTTGGTAGTTTAAAGAGGAGGTATTTCCAGGTCAAAGTACTAAATAGGCCTAAGAACTGGGTTACAAACGGGATTCAGGCCTGAGAATAGAATGGGAGCGATTTCCTCATGAACGCCTCAGCATTGTCTGTAGGTTCTCCTGTAGCCGGTGTCCACACAAGACAGCTCTGCCCTCGGTGAGGGCAAGAGAATTGTCTGGCAAGTCCTAGATAATCAAAACTGGAAACTTACTGTTGACGAGCAATATCAAATATTTGTCATGCATACTTTCTTCAATAACTTTGACTTAACTATTTAGCTAACTATCTTCTGTCAAGAGCCTGATAAACACTTTCAGTCTTTGAGAGAAATAATAAAAGACATGAATATTGCTCATTGTCCTGTATTCTCCAGATCTTCCCTAAGGAACTTCACTCTCTCAGATCAAATGACTAGGAAGTCGGGGCATTACTTTAGCTTCTTAAAGAAATATTTTTTCTTCCAAATTAGTAGTCCACATAGTTGTTCACATTTTATTAAGTTTTGGTTTAGGAAATGATTTTACAAAATAATTCCAGCTTTCTTCATGAAGGTAATTTTTAAGTGTTATTACATTTTATTTTTACATATTTTTAAATTTGAGAGCCATCATCCTTTTTAGGAGCACAACCATTTCTAGAGAGAAACCAGGATGCTTTCATCTAGTAGATAATGGTGTTATAAGGACACTGTCCTTTATAATCTTCCCCAAAGAACAAGCAAACAAACAAAATACAAAACACCATTTCAGAAGAAAATGGTGTTATCTGTAAATCATGTATATTTCTATAGTTCAAGAATACTTTCTATTGCTGACAGTAATGATTGTAGATAAATAATTTATCAGTCCAACTACTAAAAATAAAAAAAAGCATGGGCAACATGATGAGACTCTATCTCTACAAAAAATTCAAAAATTAGCCAAGTGTGGTGGCACATGCCTGTAGTCCCAGCTACTTGAGACGCTGAGGAGGGACAATCATTTGAACCCAGCAGGTCAAGGCTGTGGTGCACTATGATTGAACCACTGCACTTCAGCCTGGGCAACACAGTGAGACCCTGTCTTAAAAAAAAAAGTCAAAAAGAAACATGTTGGAGAGAGTGCAGAGAAGAGGGAACACTTACACGCTGTTGGTGGGGATGTCATTTAGTTTAACCTCTATGGTAAACAGCATGGAAATTTCTCAAGGAGCCTTAAATAGAGCTACCATTCAATCCAGCAATCTCACTGATGGGTATCTACCCAAAAGAAAAGAAATCATTCTATCAGAAAGACACCAGCCATTTGTATGTTTATCACAGCACTATTCACAAGAGCAAAGATAGGGAATCAACCTAAGTGTCCATGAATGAATGAATAAAGAAAATGTGGTATATTTACACTGTAGAATACTAGTTCTCCATAAAAAAGAATGAAATAATATCTTTTGTAACAACATGGATGAAACTGGAGGTCGTTATTTTAAGTGAAACAAGACCGACACAGAAAGGCAAATTGTATTAGTATATTTTCACACTGCTATAAAGATACTACTCGAGACTGGGTAATTTATAGAGGAAAGAGACTGAATAGACTCACCGTTCCACATGGCTGGGGAGGCCTCAGGAAACTTACAATCATGGTGGTCTGGGAAGCAGGCACATCTTACATGGCGGCAGGAGAGACAGAGGAGAAGCTGAAGTAGAAGAGTCCCTTATTAAAACCAGTGAATCTTGTGAGAACTCACTCACTATCATGAGGACAGCATGGGGATAACCACCTCCATGATTCAATCACCCTCCTCGTTTGACATATAGGGATTACAAGTTGAGATGAGATTTGTGTGGGGACACAGGACATAGAACTAAACCATATCACAAATATTGCATGTTCTCACTTGTAAGTGGGAGCTAAATAATGTGTGCACATGGATGTAGAGTGTAGAATCATAAGCAATGGAGACATGGGAAGATGAGGGGGTGGAGGGGTGGATGACCAGAAATGACTCAATGGGCACAATTTGCATAATTTGGGTGAAGACTATCCTAAAAGCCCCCACTTCAGCATTACACAATCTATGCATGTACAAAATTGCACTTGTACCCCATAAATATATACAAATTAAATTAAAATACATTTTAAAAGACTGTATCAGCCCATGATGGTCATCTGTATGTGAACCTAACTTATATATTTTCTAACAATTATTCCTTTTTCATATTTATTAGCTTCCAGTCTATTTCTTAGCCAGTTTAAAAGAATGCCATTTGTAGAACTAACAATGATATTTACAAGAGTAATTTCAAAAAATAGGATGTATTCAGATCAATAACAACAACAACAAAAATGTCCCTTCATCCTGCTGTATGCTAAAGGGTCCTGGATACATTATTTTATGCTTTTTCTTCTACCTGTCCCTTATAAATATTGTTGCTGGAGGCAACGCGCTGAGCCTCTTTGCATCCATTTTTCATAAACATTTCTCTGTAATGACTGGGTACTTGAGTAATGATTAAATGTCACAAACATTCCCCTTGTTAGTCTTACGAGCACACTGGGAAACGTGTGAATTTCAAAATAAGGCTATAAATTATTTTCATGAGTTTTTTCCAGCGGGTGATCTATCTCTCCAATAGAACATAAACTGTCAAATGCTAATTGTTATTTCAAGTTGTTTCTTTCCTTAAAATAAGCTCACAAATATCTCTTTTTTTCTTCCTACCTTACATATAAATGTGAATACACACTCACAAAATAATATGGCTTTGTTGTCACAGAAAAGTATTTAATCACACGTTTCACATCTTAGGTTTCAAAAAAGCAGAGATGTGTCAGGAAAAACTGAATTAAAAACCTTGGAAATATATTGGTTGATTTTTATTAGTCAGAAGCTTCTAAGATGTGTTTTCTCACTGAAAGTTGACAGACTACTATTCTAAAGCATTTGCGTAGATCTTCCAGGTGGAATTCTTATTGTGCCCTAAGTCTTAAATTGCAAACTGTACTGCAATGTGATGCCATCTACTGCATATTACTGTGTGAGAATACTTTGGAAATATCACTGAAAATCACAGGAGGCTGTGAATTCTGACTAAATTACAATCGTAATCCTGCCAGGATCTTTGAGGAACTTGTACTATTTTATTAAGTAGCCACTTAGATATATGCCAGACTAATAATGGACTTGTAATCTCACTACTCACATTCAGAAGAGGATAAATTAAAAATATTTTGAAATTATTTAATGCGGCCATTTCCAAGGACTATTGTATATGTAAAATGCATGCACAGAACAGTTTTGCAGAGTGAGGTGCAGGGTAAAAGGCACACTTGGCTATTCAGAGAGTTGTTCTGTGTCCAGCACAGCCAGCCTCAAAGGCGACATGAGAAATCAAGTCAGAAACCAGCGCCCTCACAGAAATCATGTGCGGCGGGGGGCTGAGACGCCAGGAGTCTCATCCCACCTGGTCAGTCAATCAACCCCTGCAGACTTCAACCATGAAGGAATGGTTTCCTGTGGTCAGACTCAATTTTTAAAGAGAAGCCAGACATTTAGGTTTTCTGCATAAAAATGAAAATTGCTGGCTTTATTTTGTAAAACACATGCATGTTAAACAAACTTGTCTTTAGGTTTTACATGACTTCTAGCTTCCAGTTTGTGGCCTCTAAACAACACCTCTGAATAAAAGTCCCAATAAGAAAAATATATTTTAATTTTGAAATATTACTACAGTAAAAATTGATTATGTTTGAAAATATATTGTCTAAATTATCTTGTAATGACATAGGCAGCTGAGGTAGGAGGATCGCTTGAGCCCAGGAGTTTGAGATCAGCCTAGGCAACATGGCGAAACCCCATCTCTACAGAAAATACAAAAATTAGCTGGGTGTGGTGGTATGTGCCTGCAGTCCCAGCTATTCAGGAGGCTGAGGTAAGAGGATCTCGTGAGCCCAGAAGGTCGAGGCTGCAGTGAACTGAGGTCGTGCCAGTGCACTGCAGCCTGGGAGACAGAATGAGGCTCTGTCTCAAACAACAAAACGAAACAAAAAAGAAGCAAAACATAGGACCAATTTTTAACTGGTAGTATAACCCTCGTCAAGAGAAGTTAGCAAAACAGAATCACCAATAATTAATGGGTTCGTCCACAAGCATTTACTGGGCATCTGCTATGGGTGTGAGATTAGGCTTGGAGAGGTGAGGGACATAACAGGGCTGTCAAGCAACGTTCTTGCCTTCCAGGAGAGCACCCTGTGTTGTATGTTTCCCCGCTCTCTCCAACCACGTCCTTCCTCTCTGACACTGCTTGGGGGTCTCAGTTCCACCAAGACCCCCATCACACATGTCTCCCTCTACTGGCTTGCAGAGGGTAATTTATCATAGAATGGGCTCCCTTGTCAAACTATTAATCCACATTAAGATGTTAATGGTTGACACTGATTTAATATGTCACCTTCAAGAACACTTGAGTCTTCCAAAAGGTGCTGGTGCAGCTTCTGGCCCTGGGTGGAGTCATGTTGGATGCTTCTGCATGGGGAAGAGAATGGGGCTAAGTCAATCCCTTCCAGAAGGCCTTGCATTTCTTCTTAAGTGTCTTTGTTGTAGCTGTTTCACCATAAGAAAATGAACGGTTTGCCTATGTAAATTTAGCAACATTGTTTTGTCTTTCATATTCAACTTTTTCTCTTTGCATCCGCCTTGGGATCATTCCAAGCACCTTCTCAACTCATTCCACCTGGTCTTTGCACTGCGGTGTGTTAGGGAAGGTGTGATAAAGGGTAGAGTGCTGTCAAATATCAGTCTTCTATCATGTGAGTGTATGGGAGATGCTTGACAACATCTGATAAGACTGTATCCCAGAGCTGCAGATAACCTTCCACTTTCTACTTTTAAAAGAAAACAGAAACAATGTATTCATTGCCATTGTTTTAAGATTCAATAGTTAATGATTTCTACTTTGTGACTACTGGTTTCAATAACTGAAGGAAAAAAAAATCACCATGCAGCTCCTTGTTTCACTCTGTTGCTGCCTCTGGAATTCCATTCTAGGAGCTATGATTTCAGGGGTCTTCAGAGGGCTGTGCAGCTCCAGCTGTGGGAAGGCCCACAGCATTCAGGAAAAGTTTAATCCAGCAGGCAGCCCACAGCCCAGCTCTTGATGGAGCCGTGGTTGAAAATTGAGAATTGACAATGTAACTTCTGAAAACAAAAGAACTTGCAACTTTCATTTTTTTAAATGAGTTAGTCTTAAAATTTTAACTAGAATAGAATCATGAACTATAGAAAAAATGCAAAAGATTATTATACAAGAGTAACTTTTATGAGTTTTAGTCTTCCGACGTAGCCAAGTTTACCAACCTGCTTTTTATACTCCAAATATTTACCATTCATTAAACATAAATATACAAACACATGCACACACATACACAGCTTTTATTACCATTGGTTCTGCAAATGAGAGAACGTACAGATTATTCTTCGCTCTGTTTTTCACTTAACTACAGCTTCCTTCCATCCATCCATCAGTCCATATCTATCCACCCACCCACCCACTTACCTTTCCCCATGTTATTAATATACAATTCATTTTGAAATACCTACGTAATAATTTTTACAATATGGAAGATTCAGATTATTGTACTCCCTCTCTATTGATAGATGTTTCTGGTTTTGTTTTTGTTTTGTTTGCTGTTAAAAAATAATGGTATAATGAGCACGCATGTGTCCTTATACCTGTAGCTTTTTGTTTTCTTTTGTTTTGTTTTGTTCTTCTGTGCAAGAGTCTACTAAAAGTTGGATGGTTGAGTCAAAGGATCAGTCTACTTCCCTTTATAATAGCTGTCCTCACGTGACTTTCCTGAAAGGTTACACCAATTTTCCCCGTCGCCATGTCAGGTATCAAGTATGAGAGTACAGTTTTGGTTATAACCTTGTCTCTAATGAATCTCATGACTTTTCTAATACTTCTGTGACTTTCTTCAGTGAAAACTTATCTCTAACTATTAACTTCAGTTTTTGTTTATTTGAGAAACAGTGAGTTATGACTACTTTTCCTTTGTGTGTTGGCCATTTGGTTTTTTCTTCTGAATATTGTTAATACCTTTTTCTTGTAGCTGTGTAGTTTCCTAGCTCATTAAAAAAGTTATTTTGGAATTTTACCCTAGTAATCATGGGAATTTCAAAAGGTATAGGCCATATTAGATCTAATAGGTAATGCTGTGTTTTCTAATATTTCTGCCAATTGTTCTACACAATGCATTTATTGTAATTATTTAGTGCACATTAACAAAAAGATTGTGCATCCTCCAGAGATGTGAGTCCTTGCTTACAGTGCTCTCTTTCTCCTCGGTTTTGCTGATTTAATTTCTTTTCTTTTTCCTTTCTTTTCTTTTTAAAATTTCATTTTATCCCTTATATCGTATAGACTTTGCATTCAAACATCTTTGCTTTATTTATTACCACTTTTTTGCTACACTTCTTACAAATTCCGACCCACACTGAGCTGCTGAGTTACATGACTGTGCACACTGGAGCAAGTTGTTGATCCCAGGGTCAGTGTCTTCCCTACTTCAGGTTAGGTTTGTGGGCTGCCCCATCTCCTCAGGCCCCTCTTCCTCCAGTCAGCTACAGGTCCGTGCCAGAGCTCCTCCATCAGTCAGCTGCAGAAAGGAATTCCATAGCCACTCCCTCCTTCAGCCGGGTGTCCTTGGACAGGCCACAACCTGCTCAACTGTACATGAGCATCTCCATAAGTGGCTAACTTCCTGGATTCCTGAATAAAAATACAACCCCAGAAAAAGAGTGTGTCACTGATTTATGAACTTTGGGCTAGTACAGAGTTGTGGCATTAGTTATTAGCCCTTTCTCTCACTTCATTTTCCTGTCTTCACTGCTATATTCTTCTTCTTCTTTTTTTTTTTTTTTCAGACAAAGTCTAGCTCTTGTCCACCAGACTGGAGGGCAGTGGAGTGATCTCAGCTCACTGCAACCTTCGCCTCCCAGGTTCAAGCAATTCTCTTGCCTCAGCCTCCTGAGTAGCTGGGATTACAGGTGCCTGCCGCCATGCCCGGCTAACTTTTGTATTTTAAGTAGAGACGGGGTTTCACCATGTTGGCCAGGCTTGTCTCGAACTCCTGACCTCAAGTGATCTGTCTGCCTCGACCTCCCAAAGTGCTGGGATTACAGGCATGAGCCACCGTGCCTGGCCTCACTGCTGTATTATTAAAGAGAAAAAAAGATAAGAGACAGGCAGTTGGAGAGCTGCAGGCCCACTGCCATTTTTCCTTGCTTTCCCTGTGAAATGGGAGAAATTGCGCAAATAGGGAAGGAGAATGAGTTCCACACACAGCCTGAACACCACAGCCTTGGAGGCCACTGTCGTTTAGGATTTCTTTTGAGCAGAAATAATAACAGCCATAGCGATCACACCTGTTCTTCCCTCTGCACTCTCATGCATGGATCCTATCTAGCCGCTTAATCCTCGAATCATCCTGCGGGGTTGGGCAGCATTGCCGTCTCCATTGCGTAGATGAGATAAGGAGGCACGAAATGATTGTTTATCCCAAAGTTAAGCAGGAGATCGGGATTTGAACCCCAGCAGCCTGACTCCAGAGTCTGGTAAGAAAAGTAAGCAGCACCAATTCACTGCATGTCGGGACATTGTCTAGAATTTATCACAAATATTGGGAAGCAAATAGTGGTTTTTGTCCATTTATTGCACGGCTCCACAATCCGTTGTCAGTTTCTCTTCATGGAGCTGGGCTTCTACATGGGTCATCTGTTAAACCGATGATCACACACAGGTCACTTGGAAGAACACATTTTCACATAATCAGATAATTTCCGATGATAACAGCTAATAATGATTCTCAGGTGCTGAGTGCTTCTGACACTAAGGTTTTGTGTTGAGTGTTTCACACACATTGTTTTAAATCCTCAGAACACACTACAAAGAAAATAATATTCTCTGGAGAGGAAATGAAGGGACTGGAGATCTTTTAAAACAGCAACTTCCAGCATTACCCGTGGTCCCATAATGAGCCACAGGCAAGGCTTTTGAGGTCATCTTACAGGAAGGAGAAAGGCAGAACCCTCCAAGAAAGGGCCCTCCTAAGATCCACCCTGAGTAGCAGTTCCACTGATGGACATTCAGGAAAGGACATGGGAGAAAGAGAACAAGACGCAAGAAAGACAGAGAGAGACAGACACACACACACAGAGACACACACACACAAAAGGAGGGAGAGCACAAACAAGGGCGAAAGAGCACCACTGTGTTTTTAGAATGCAGTCCATCATGGGGAAAGGCAACCTCTGCTATTTTCCCTCAATGCAACAAACAATGAAGGATCGAAGGCTGTCTGAGGATGTCTGGAGTCTGCCCGCACTCATCAGCAGTCGTCAGTGGAGATAAGATAGCTGGCGGTGAGGAACAAATGAGCAGCATGTCATGCACGTGTCTTGAGTAATTAATATCACAGGGACGCGGGGGCCGGTGTTATCGTCCGCCCTGGCTCCGCTCTTTATTTCCTGACTGCACTATTAAAAAATGAATCACGCACACCTACATAGCATTTTGTCAGGATAATGATAAGCCTTTTTAAAATTACTCACGGCGGCTCTGGGTCAGCCACACAGACGGCCCTAAGTACCACGGTGGAGGAAAAATGTCCTTGTGACAGCTTTGTTGTGCTGAGAGATGGATGGCACAGAGAGGCGGGTTTGCTTTTTGCAGAAGGTAGCAGTTTCCTAAAAGCAAGAACTGTACCTGATGGGCTAATAGCTTGCATTTTATTTACAGATTCAATACACTTTTAATTTATCTTTGATGACATAATATGGCCTCCATTTTACACATCATTTAGTGATTTTTTTTTTTTTTTTTTTTTTTTTTTTTTTTTTTTTTTTTGCAGGGAAGCTGTAAGCCACAAGGATTTGCCTAGATCATTTAATTAAATGGCTCATTTTGTAAACGACCTGTAACAATAACTAAGTTGTTTTTAACCTTGTCTCTGGAAACAAAAAGCTGTGGAGATCTTCAAGACAATTTGAAGAAACACTTTAGATTGCATATATGTGTAAAAATAGTATGCAGGATGTCTCAGTGTGTGGGTTTTTAGAATATCGATTTGCCATTCTTATTTTAAATTCACAATAGGACTGCAAACATACATTTTTGCACAGTAAAATAAGTACTGTAACGGAGGTGGCTCTATTGCAATGCTCAGTCCTAATTAGAAAATTGCATTTTTATCCACCGAAACTTCAGATTGTTTTCCAAACCAAAACATCAATCGCTGTCAGTATACAAACATAATGTACGCTCACACCACAGACAGCAACGAAAGTAACTAACAGTTACAAGCTATACACATAACTATACACATCCTCTGTGTGCAAATGAGTGCGTAAAAGGTTATCTCGGAATAATTTCCAAACGGTTTCCTATAACTAAGGGTTGTAGATCGATGTCTTCAACCAAGTGGGTTGAAGGTCCTGGAACGTTCCTCATCCGCGCCGATGACTCTTCTTGACCCCCAAAATCCAGCCTGTCAAGCGAAGACCGTTCACGCCCTTTCTCACGGAGGCTGGTTGAGGCCCACGCTCGGTGCCGTGGTGAGAGTGTGGAATAAAAACGACAGGTAGAATTTTAATGTTCTGCTGGAGCTGGATATGTAAAAACAGACCAAATTCCAGGGAACTGAGAGAGATCCTAGCACCGTGGCACCAGCATAGAGCTGGGAAAGGAGCGGAGGTCTAAAGAGGCCAGAGGGCAAAGTGCAGGCCAGCGCCGCAGAGGAAGTGGAAATCATGTCCAGTCCTTTCTCTTTCATTAGCGCCCGCTATTTCTAATTGTCCCAGAAAACGCCTCGGATTGTTCTCGAAGCCCCTCCGCGCAAGCTGCACCCCGGAGCCCCCCTCTCCAGGGTCCTGCTTCCCGCGTCTGTCACAGGCCTCATGCACAGGGACCCCTCCAGGGCTGCCCCACCCCTCTGAGGCTGGCACCTCAGTCCCCTGGTGGGTCTCAGAGGCGCCAGGTCCTTCCCACCTTCAGAGAGTGACCCTTGGCAGGTAAACTGAGGTTATTGCTCTTCCTACCTGAGAGCAGGTGATGCCTGCAGACTCCTCTATTTACAGAATAAAACTCAAACCCCTTTGGTACTGGTAACCCTCAGCCCAGCGTAACCGCTGTCCTCTGGGTGTCCTCACTACGCCCAGCATGAGTAGTGGCCCTCTGTGGGGACGTCTGTCTCTCTCTCTGGGATGTTGCTTTCCTCAAGTGGGGAGTGATGCTGGGGGTGGCAGGACACCAGGAAGAGTTCAGTAAACTGGAGGCCTTCAGGAAGCAGGAGATGGGCTGGGATGAAGGGACAGGAAGGGGCGGAGACGGGTTCACAAAGGTGTGGGTGCTGAATGGAAAGTCTTCCCTGGATGTGTGGCTCCTGAGGGCTGGTCCTTCCTGGAAATAGTGCTATGTGCCCAGCAGGCTCTGAATGTAGACTGGTAGGTGATGCTCCAATCTCGGAGATAGGTGTGGAAAAAGCACAGGATACGTCCCATTCTGTTCTCAAAAGATAGTCTTTCCTCTTTGATGATCTGTAAACTTAAAATACACTTTCATGTCGTGGAATTGCTTGGAGATTAGCTGCATCTCTTCCGAGTCTTTGATAGCTCGGGTGTTTTTCCTCAGTGCTCTCTTGAAAGGATTAGGGATTACGTTCTCTTCTACTCTGGTCCTTAATTTCACGCTGCCTGGGCTTTTGCTGAATGCCTTCCTTCTCCTGCACACTAATTGCTTAGCTCTTAATAATTGATATCTTATAGAGGTGCCAAGCAAGTTAATTAGTTAATGTCCATGAAAGGATGCAGTCCTTGGTACAAGGTAGTATAAAATGGAATTTTCGTTTAGAATTTGCATCACAGCTCGATCTGTGCCCCTTTGTCACCTTAGTCTTCCTGTCACATTCATCGTCTCATTTAAACACGAACAGCTGGACTTACAGGTGGGCGCGGGTGCAGTCAGCTTGGGCGTTGAGACTTAAGGAGAAGCAGCTTGATCTCCCAGATCTGCACCCCTACATCCTGCCGTTCTTTCATCAGGCTTCTTGTTATTTGGAGCTGTAGTTTTGTTTTGCTTTCTTCTTCATCACAGGCCCACTTGTAGCATGTGAATGACTGCTGGGAGAGCTGTGTTTTACACTAAACCTCTCCTGGCTGACAGCCCAGGCCTCAGCAATGGTTGGTGTAGCAGCCAACTGAGTGCCAGGAACTTAGTTATGGAAGAACCACCCAGTGCTGACTGGATGCCCATGCCTCCCCCCATACCCAGCTCCAGTCACCTTGCACTTGGGCGGGACACTGCGACTAATTCTGGCCAGTGGACATGAGCAGAAATGTGCATAGGACAGAGTAGAGACACTCTCATGGGCCTAACTGGGCAGTGGCGTCCCCATCTGCCTGGATCCCTGCAAGAGTGTGTGGAGCAGAGCCCTCTTCATCAGCTCCCACTGAGACAAGCTGTGAACATGAAACACGCCTTTCTTGTAAATCACTGAGATCTCTGGGTTAATTTGTTAACTTTGAAACAACAAGATAACCTATCACATTCTGAATAAAAATGTGGATATGGGGGACAGCACGTTGCTGCAAGCAGGGTGCAAAGAAAGTAGATGGCTTTGTCTACATTATCCAAAAACATTTCTGTGGGTGGTACTTCTCTCCTCTGGCCATCCTTGTCTCTCTCTCTCTCTCCCCTCTTCCTCCAACCTCCCTTTCTTCCTCTATTTCTCTCATCTGGAGATGATGGATATTAGTTTCTTACCTTCCTTCTTAGCATCCACCCATTCTCTTAACTGACATTTCCTGAATGCCCATTCAATGATGGACACAACGTTAAGGTACGGAAGTGACTTAACATGTTTCACATCTTAAGGAAGCCATCAGTATAATAAAAAATCTTCAGGAAACCATAACAAATCCAAATGCAGTGTGTGAAGTGCTAATAAAGATATATATTAATATAAAATTATGTCATTTCCAAAAATGAGAAAAGAAGACATTTCAGCATCATTTGCATTATAATATTTCCAAAGCAAACAAGGAGTTATCTTGAGGGAGAAAAGATTTCTGGGCAAAGAAATTGTAATCCCCTTTGTATTGGTGACCTGGATCATCTTTCATGTATTTATTGGCTGTTTGTATTTCTTTTTCTCATTATGCTTTTTAGACTTTGACTATTTTCTTTCTTTTTTACCCTTTTTTCCTTTGTTTTGTGGAAACACTTAATACATTATGATGGTTAATTATTTTTGTGTGGATTTGCTGCAAATAAGCCCACCCAGTCTGTACTGCTTGCCTCCCAACTTGCTTGTTGTTATTTGTGATTAAGTTGCAGCATCTTGGCTGAGTTTCTAATTGATGGGGACACACACTCACATGCACACACATACTGTGCACACACACACATGCATACACACATGCACACACACAAACACGCATGTACACACACATGCACATACACGCATGCACACACATGCACACACACGGTCATAGATGCAAAATCTCAATGGGTGTGCACTGCCTGTTGGTCCAGGATTAGATGCCATCGGGCCCTGCTTACAGCTGCCTAGGTTTTTCGAGTCCTCTCCAGGGATAGGTAGTTGCCAGGGAGAGTGGAGAAAATAAATATCTTTTTTTTTATACCCTGTGACCAGGGGTAATGTTAGGCATGTATTATCTTTCTGAAATGAACCAGGTAACTTGATTTTTCTATCCCTGGAATAGGTCAAAGAGGCCAAGGGAGCAGGTGACTTTTTCGGTCTTACAATCGGCCAGTCAGTCTGTCAGCAGACTCGGGAGAAAGGTGCTCGTGAGTGTTTTAGACTCTTGGGTTTAAGGGTGGTCCATGGGCCAGCAATAGCGGACTGAGAGGGGATGCAATCCTGGAGGAGGAAAAGAGGGAGGAGGTGACAGATGTGTCTCAGGGGAGGGAGGGTGGCGGACAAGACCCTGGACCTCTGGGGATGTCAGGAGACCCCCAGATTAGTCCAAGCTTTGAGGGGACAGGCACGAGTGTGGAGCAGGTAAGGTGCTAAACAGACTTCTTTTTCCAATTTCACTTAGGGTTAGATTTAGCTAGAAGCATACTTCAGGGAAGAACATACTGTGAACCAAAGGTAAAGCTAATTTTACTCTTGACTTTATTATTATTCTGAAGTATTTCCTTAGATATTACAAATAACTCATAAAGTTCCCTTTTTTTGCCATCAGGCTTAACCTATGGTAATCATCACTTCTTAACTGCTCCGGACAGAACAAACCCGAAATGTAATTTATTTTAAGAATATAATCACTTATTGATTACTCTTTTTCTCAAGGAGATAGAATCAGTGTATAAGCCTTTATCTAAGAAAGCCCAGGAAGGTTTTCATTCTCTGTATTTAGTTCAACTTCATTCAAACCTTCCTTATAAAACCAGCATTTCTGGCATTGTGTTGCAGATAATCATTATTTTTAAGAAGGATTCATCATGCTGCTTATGTGAAAAATTCACAGTAGGCAGACAATATTTAATAAGTAAATCAATAATGTTCATTTCAGGGAAAAATTAGGTATAGAATATAGCTGGAGAAGATAATAAAACAAGATCAAATACTAAATCTCAGAACTGATGAACCATTAGGGATAATGCAATTCACTGCAGTGCCGGCTGCAGCGTTATTAGAAAGCTTACATCATAAAATGCTGTGTAAATGCAAATTCAACCTAATTTGTCATATGATTAAAACCCAAGGAAAAATAAGTCTCGTTGTAAGCGAATGCAACATTTTCTACTTTAGTGAAGTGTCACTGGGAAGAGAACTCTCTTGGCTCAGGGAGCTTTGCTGGTAAGTATATGACCATTTGCAGAGAGGTTTACTTGCTAAGAGGACCAAGCATATGATCCATGAGCTCTTCTAAATATTTATGACAGAAACTAATTAAAGATCTTAAAATTGGGAGGAAATCTAGGAGGCCGAGGCGGGCGGATCACGAGGTCAGGAGTTCGAGATCAGTCTGACCAACATGATGAAACCCCGTCTCTACTAAAAATGCAAAAATTAGCCTGGCATGGTGGCACATGCCTGTAATCCCAGCTACTCAGGAGGCTGAGGCAGGAGAATCACTTGAACCCGGGAGGTGGAAGTTGCAGTGAGCCGAGATCATATCTTGCACTCCAGCCTGGGACAGAGTGAGACCCTATCTCAAAAAAAAAAGAAAAAAGAAAAAAAAGAAAAAAACTGGGAGGGACCCTTGATATCTTCTAGGTCCACCTCTCATTGCCCCTTGCAAAGGCACCACCTAAGATATTGATGAAGGAAGATCAGCTTGCTTCTTGAACAGAAAGACCAAACTGCTGCTTTAAAGGCTTCAAAGCTGATATTTCCCAAACACTTTGTGGAACTGAAACTGCGGAGATTTCTCAAAGAACTTAAATAGAACCACCATTCAATCCAGCAATCCTGCTACTTAGAATCTACCCAAAGGAAAAGAAATCATTCTGCTAAAATGATACCTGCACTTGTGCATTTATCACAGTAGTATTCCCAGTCGTGAAAATGCAGAATCAACCCAAGTGTCCATGAATAAATGAATGAATGAGGAAAATGTGGCATAAATATATAATGAATTACTATTCAGCCATAAAAACACAATGAAATTCTGTCATTTAAAGCAACATGGATGAACCAGGAGGTCATTATGTTAAAATAAGCTAGCTGCAGAAACACAAATATCTTATGTCCTCACTCATATGTGAGAACTAAAAAAGCTGATCTCAAGGAAATAGTGAACAGAATGGTGGTGATCAGACGCTGGTAAGGGTGGGGTCAGAGACGAGTAGAGGCTGGTGAATGGGTACAAACATTCAGTTAGATGGAAGGAATACGTTCTGGGGTTCAATAGCGTAGTAGGGTGACCATAGTTAACAGTAATTTACTGTGTACTTCAAAATATCCAGAAGATAACATTTGAAATGATTGTAACACAAAGAAATGATGTTTGAGGTGATGGATACTCTAAATATGCTAATTTGATTCACATTTTATCACAATATGGAAATATCAAATGCAGCCTTTAATATGTGCAATTATTATATATTAATAAAGAAGAAAAAAAGGAAAGCAGGGACTGGAAAGGTCATCTCCTAAGTCTCTTGCAGGGTTGATATTCTATGACTTTGACCTTTCCCGAGCAGAGATCAAGTTATACTATCTCAAATTATGTTTCAAGTTTTGCATGCAAGTTCTAGTCAGATCACAGCCCAGAGGTCCTCTGGTGCTGTCTGACCTTTAGGATATAGTTCACATGGTTGATAACTGCATGACAAGATCCGTGCTTTTAGGTGATCTGATCCCTGCCCCTTTTCTTTGTAGAACCAAGATGTTCCTGTTGGGCTTTAGTGTCAAAGCAATGCAGTCTAGCCACTTGGAGCCAAGGGTCCTAGACTCAGACTCCTGAATTCTCCAAATAGTAAGCTCCAGAGCATTCAGAGGAAACTCTCCAGTTAGATTTCTCTGCTGTAAATTACTAACAGCTATCGCTGCCACTATAGCAAGGCTGACTTCATTCTGCACCACTTTCAGCAGGTGATGGTGAGTCACGACCTTCCTGGATTGTGGAATAAAAAAAGAAGAGCTCTCATATCCATGAAAAAGAACTTGAATCCATCTCAATTTACATCCTTCAAAACTGTCTGAAATTTCTTCTTCACTCATGCATCCTCATGAAGATGGTTAGTGGTGGTAATCATGCTTTCTGCACCCCAAATTAAGAAGCTGGTCTGACCAGAGCAGGATTTTTGTGCTTATTTTGTGATAAAAGAAATAATATGGAAGAAAAATATTAACTACATTAAATACAGGGTGATTGGTGGTTGTAAGGGGGTAATAGAGCGTATGACTTGAAATCAAAGTTGTTTTAGAATGTAAGGCACATATAGAACATATACTTTATAGAACATATATAGAACAAAGACACCCACATATGCCTTCTATGAACATGAACATAGAATATACGTGCACTCTGCCTCTGGGGTAACTGAGGTTACTAACGATCTTCTATTCTAGTTACTCTGGTAATTTCCATTGTCACACATTCCATACCTCCAGTGAAATCCGAATGGGATATACATAAATGCAAGAAGATGATAAAGAAATCTGAATCATGTATCTGCTTTGTGGGCAATACCCAGCTTTTACATGTCATTGGAAATGATCATTCCCCTGGTTTAAGTCAGTGACTCTTAACCTGGAGAGCTTAGAAGGCCACAGCTATCTAATTCTCAACTGGGGATTATGGAGTTGAATCTGCCTGCCTGGCAATTTTTAAAGCTTCCAAGGTAATTTTTATGTGTAGACAAAGTCCAGCGTTGCTCTTCTGTGTGAAATAAAGATAGAGTTCTGTCTCTTGGAAACACTCGGTATTCTCTTCACAAACACTGTCCCATAAAAACCTAACAAAAAAGAGGAGAAAAGATAGGGTTGACTTAACTGAAGTTCCTTACACCCACAGCAGAGTTTCTGATGGGACTCTGTTTTACTTCTTGAGGCTATAAGCATTTGCTCTGTTTTATGGATGATTCATCTGCTATACTCTACTCTGGAGATGTATGGTATCTTCTTACACTGTTGGTGTGAGTGTAAATTATTTCAACCATTGTGGAAGACAGTGTGGTGATTCCTCAAGGATCTAGAGTCAGAAATACATTCGACCCAGCAATCCCATTACTGTTTATACACCCAAAAGATTATAAATCATTCTACTATAAAGACACATGAACATGCATATTTATTGCAGCACTATTTACAATAGCAAAGACTTGGAACTAACCCAAATGCCCATCAGCAATAGACTGGATAAAGAAAATGTGGTACATATACACCATGGAATACTATGTGTCCATAAAAAAGAATGAGTTCATGTCTTTTGCAGGGACATGGATAAAACTGGAAGCCATCATTCTCAGCAAACTAACACAGGAACAGAAAATCAAACACTGCATGTTCTTACTTAGAAGTTGGAGTTGAATAAGGAGAACACATGGACAAAGGGAGGGGAACATCACACACTGGGGTCTGTTGGGAGGTGGGGGGAAAGGGGAGGGAGAGCATTAGGACAAATAGCTAATACATGCAGGGCTTAAAACCTAGATGATAGGTTGACAGGTGCAGACAAACCACCATGGCACATGTATACCTATGTAACAAACCTGCATGTTCTTCACATGTATCCCAGAACTTAAAGTAAAATAAAATAAAATAAAAAGAATTTTAATTGCTCAACTTTTTCTAGATCTTGTAGGAGGAATCCCTTTTTATCGTATTCAAGTGGATATGTGTGAATAATGTGGCTGGCCTGACTGCAGAGCGTTTTACAGGAAATGAGCAATTCATGCTGGTGAATATTGTAATGATGGGCATTTCTTACCTGAGTCAGAGCTGTGGTTGCAATAAAAAATGAACTAAAGTTGACATGCATCTCTTCTTCCAGGACCAAAATATATTAAGAAATTAGTTGTTCAGATTTGTCTAAGACTTTGATTTATATATCAGTTGTGTACAAGTATTTACAGTATGAAAAAAATCCCCTGAACTGGAATCCTCGTCATCAGATCGCCATGGTTACTGGACTCTGGGAGATAGATAAATATGCATTTACATTTGTCTACATAATGCACATTCACATGCACACACCGGGTAGCTAGGAAAAAGTTACTCATGACCATAAACTCAATCAGCTCACCATGTACTGTTTTCATATGGAATATGTGTCACATTTAATATGGTATTTGTATTGCTTATTTATCTAACTGGGTTTCTGCTTCCTCATAAGGATGTGAACTCTCTGAAGGAAGGGGTTTTGTCTGTTTGCTCATTAGAGCAGTCACTGGCATAGAGCATGCTCTCAATAAATAATTGTCATTGACTGGATATTAGAAAGTCTGAAAAGCAATTTCTGGGGATTTTGCTGGAGGTCGGGCATGTTCGTCCAGCCTCAACTGCTTTGTTCACAGAAGGATGTGGCTGAACCGCTGTGATATTTAGGGTCAGCAAGCCTGGCCCTGTGATTTGTCTACCACATATTGCATGGATTCAGCTAATCAAGAATCTCATCTGGAAGGTGGTGTAAGATGAGTACAATAATAATAGATTTTTGTATTTCACAGGGCAGTTCTATGGGGCAAATGGGCTGATTTGCTGGTTGTTGCTTCGTGATTTTTCGAGAACTGTATTAAAGTGGCTTGTGGACCGCTGTTGCTGTGGTAAAGCTGCTCCCAGAAAATGGCAGTGCCCCAGGACACACAGCAACCCTCAGGGCCAGTAAGAGAGGAAATCATCTATACAGTTTAATCTCGCGTATCTCATTCCTGCTGCATTCCACTTACCACCTGTTCCAGGCTCACTCAGGGCTCATCCTTCACTGGGGCAGGCGTGCAGGAACAGCACCGGGCGTAGACGCGTTAACAGCACTGATAGCTTATGTTCAAGATGTCGGCCATGGCACCTCTTATTCCATACACTGGGAGCATTTTGAAGAGCAGGGAAAATGAGTTATTTTCTCCAGCCACATCTCGTACAAGGCTTGTGTGAAGGGACGTGGGGGCCCAGCTGCTCGATCCATGTTCACTGAATCAAACTGAGCCATTGTCTATTCACCATTTTTGATTTCTTAATATTGACAAGAAAGCATTTATTCTGTGCCCAATTCCCCTCAGATTTCCTTGAAACACTCACACAATGAAATAAAATAAAATGAAGCAGAATAAAATAAAGCATTCACCCTTATAGATATGTGTTAAGAGGGCTTCAGGAGCACACAACATAGGCTTAATGCCTGTGTTCCACGTAACCCGATGGAATTCCCGTTTTCACTTTTAATCTTGTTTATGTCAATGCCCTAATGTTGATGACTCTCAGAAACAATGTCATTAGAAGAGGTGATTTTTTAATACACAAAAGAACAGCTTGAGGAGCAAGAATGGAATAGGGCAGAGAGAGGGGATAAGGTTGCAGATTCCTCCTGTATATTAACTCGATAGATTGACTTATCAGATTGAAAAAAGATACTCAAACATAAAAAAATCTGTATAACCCCAGTCTTACTGAAACCTAAATTTTTTTGATACTTTTCTAGAAAATTAACTGGTTCTCTGATTTGAGCTCAAAACTGAGTGAGAGGCAGACACCAACTATAAGAAGACTTAAAAAAATTACCCATTCATTCATCCGTGCAGTACATTTCAATGTAATTTTCATGAGGTTGTCTTTTTCGGTGTGGATGGTAAAACCACGTACTCCAGAGTTAGAAAGAGCGCTTTGTCACTCATCGGCTGCATAATTTTAGGTCTGTTACTTAACTTCTTTGAGTCTCCGCTTCTTTATGTTATAAAAGAGGTAGTGTTCCCCCATGAGAGCACATGGTCACAGGGAGGGAAACAACACACCCTGGGGTGTGTTGTGGGGTCGAGGGTGAGGGGCGAGGTAAGGGAACCTAGATGATGGGTCAATAGGTGCAGCAGACCACCATGGCACACATATACCCATGTAACAAACCTGCACGTTCTGCACATGTATCCAGGAACTTAAAGTAAAATTAAAAATAAATACATAAAAATTTAAAATAGAGATAATGTTCCCTACTAAAAAATGATATATCACTTAACTTTGCATAAGTAACAAAATCCCCAAATTTCAAGTTTAACATTTATTTCTCATATTACATGAGAAATGTGGGTTCACTGTGGCTCAGAATTGCACTCTAGGTCTCCCATGCCTTCTCATTTGGGGACTTAGGTTAAAAGAAAAAAAAAAAAGCATCCCTGACCTAGGTCTAGGGCAGGCCCATTTTCTTGATGGAGAAGGAGAAAGAAGTAGAGTCAGTACACAGAAATTCACGTGGCATGTCCTCCATGTCACCATGGTCCTTCACCCACTGGTGAAAACAAGCCGTGTAACTCAGACCAAAGTCTATGGGGCAGGTATATACAACCAACCCATAGGGCAGCTAAGTCACTTAGTTACTAAGGTAGATTTTGTTGCAAAGCAAACTTAACACAAAACCATGCATTTACTTCCCTGTTCTTCAGGTTGCCAATTTGGTTGGGCTCAGCTGGGTGGTTCTTCTCCAGGCAAAACTTGGCCAACCTTGGTTCTTGCATATGTATTCACTTGGTCAGTCTAGCATGTCTGGCTATTCCCACGTGGCTTCACTGAGATTTCTAGTGTTTGGTTGGCTGTCAGCTATGACAAGGGATTTACTACACCTGGGCACTGTCATCACCCAGGAAGTTAGCCTGGGCTTCTTCTCTTGGGAACAGTGTTTAAACAGCAACAAAAGACAGCCCCAAAGCTCAAGTTCCTTTCACGTCTCTGCTTGGGTGGTGCTTGCTATTGCTCCATTAAGCAGGGGAAGTCACATGGTTCATCCCAGAGAAACTGTGGGAAATGATGGGAGGAGCTGCCAGACCCATTGTAGATGGCTATTCACAGATGGAAACCAAATATCTTCTGGTCACTCCTTACAATCAACTATACATGGTAATGGGATATAAAATCCTCTTAGAAAGTCATTGAATATTTAAGAAATATATTATAATCTACCATTGCCTTCTTTTTTTTTTTTTTTTTTTTTTTTTTGAGACAGAGTCTCACTCTGTCGCCCAGGCTGGAGTGCAGTGGCCGGATCTCAGCTCACTGCAAGCTCTGCCTCCCGGGTTCACGCCATTCTCCTGCCTCAGCCTCCCGAGTAGCTGGGACTACAGGTGCCCGCCACCACGCCTGGCTAGTTTTTTGTATTTTTTAGTAGAGACGGGGTTTCACCGTGTTAGCCAGGATGGTCTCGATCTCCTGACCTCGTGATCTGCCTGCCTCGGCCTCCCTTTATCACAGATATTTACTTCCTTTCCACTTGCAAATTAAATGCACTCCTCCAAAGGAAGAAACCCCAAAAGTCACATTAAATTAAAAGTCAGTGTCTGGCTTAAAACCCATATCTCATGTTGATGTCTGCATTGGGATAGATGTGGCTCTGTTTGATCTGAGAACCCACAAACTACATAGACAGGTTCTGTGCATCCTCTTTCTTACCTGCATCCCAGCACACAGTGATGGAATACAGCCAGAACAACCACAATAGATGCTCATTCAGAGGGGGAAAGAGTGGAACCACTATAGTTACTGCTCCATAGAAGCTTCATGAATTCCTGATGGGAAAAACATTGAAGGCTTTTGCTCCTTCATACTGGAGCACTCTGGAGAATATTCCTTGCGGAGGCCCAGGTGTCATCGTTCTGCTTGCGCACATCTGAGGGGTGTGTTGGAGAACGTGCTTTATGTGGGTGCTGAGAGGATTTATTCGCCTGATTTAGAGCTCAGACAGCAGCAGTATGATTTCATCAAGGACAACCAGGTTTTTGACAGTGTGACTCTCTCGGTCTGTCAATTAGTTCAATTCTAGTCAGCTTTATGTGCTAATGTCTGCCATCACAATTCTTTCCAATAATTCTTTCTGTCTCTCTCTATCTCTCTCATTTTAATTATAGTTTTCTTGACTTTATCAGACTTGCATAAGACTGTAATGCTTGAGCTGCTTTTTTCCAGTTGAAAGTACTTCCTGAGGACCACCTCAAACAAAGATGCTTAAATAAAGATACAAGAGCTAGACCCTTGAATTGCTCTTTGCTTTAATCTTGTGTCTGTATTTGAATCTTAGCCAGACTTTTTGACTCAAAGAATTCCCAATTTCATTTAATTTTATTTTCTTATTAGAGATAATTTCATTTTCCAACTATGAAATTCCCAGTGTTTCTAAGTCGTCTAATTGGTTTTCCATGTATCTCTTCTTGCAAATAGGCTTCTTCTTTTCTGAGTTCATATTTCTTGGAGTACCTTAACTACTATGGCTGATATTGACCAATTGTAGCAATAATATTCTGTTTGTAAAATCTCTTCAACCAAATCCATAAGTCAATTGGGTACAGTGTCTACCTTCCTGGTTAGCACCCATGACAATTTTACCAAATATTTTTCTGTTGCCTGGTTGTCAGTGTTTAGGTTCTAATAATAGTTTCTTTGCCACCTTTTGTCTGACCCTGAAGCCAGTCTCAACATTGTAGCTTCTTTGTTTTATCAGTATCCTATTCATATTACCAAATTTTTACATTAGGTTGGTTTACTCTGGTATCAAACAACACCTAAATCTTAGTGGCATTCAACAACATCTGTATGTATTTCTCACTCGCTGTACATGGGGGCATGGGTTGGCTATGGGTCTACTTCAGACAGAGGCTCTGCCCAGGCTCACTGGTAGATTGCTCTAAATTGTGGGTCTGTTCCCAGCTCTCGTGGGACTCTGGCACTCAGAGGAAGTTGCATTCTGATCTGAATCTCACCCACCTTGTGGCAGGGAGGCAGAAGAGGAGAGAGGCCAAGTAAGCCAGGCCATCATGTAAGCGTCTTCTACATGGGCAGAATTTATATAACACCTGACCCTCTTCCAGTGGTCAAACCAGTCATGCGGCCCAAGTGCTGCATTCGTGTGGCAGATCTTCTCTCCTTAAGGCAGCAAGTGAAACACAGGATCAAGAACGGGCCAGATGGCCCTATTATACAGACAAGAGGAGAGGCAAATAATAAAATCCACCAAAATCCTGGGATATAATTGGCAGAATTCAACAGTACCATTTTTTTAGTGTATCACTTAAAGAACTTTCACAAATGAACAGCACTTCTAATCAGCCCCTAGAACAAGACAGAGATTATTATCAGCCAAAAAGCATTTCTTACGTCCCTTTCCAGCCATGCCCACCGCAAGCACACCTCACCATTGCCTAACATCTAACAGATGGAGTAACGGTGTCCCTATTCCTGTTTTTGTAAATGAGCCTACAGTATGCACCCTTCTGTGCTGGTTTCTCTGGTCCCTCCTGTGAGTGTCATTCTCCGTGCCCAGGAAGTGGCAGAGTGTTCATGCTCACTACTTCATACTATTCTGTTGCGTGCACGTACCACAATGTAGAGATCTGTGTTACTATGGATGAACATTGGGGGGTTGGGATTTAAGAGTTGCCTGACACATATGTAGTGGCTTCATAATAAATTTTAGTACACCGTCTGCTTCCTCTCCTGTACTAGCTTTTGTGGCTAAAATCATAACCAAATGCCTTATGTCAACTCTAGGCCCAAGATGAATGGGTGTCAGAGGCTGAAGAAGGATTCCGAGTCCACATTAGGCTGGATGGTAAGTGGTGCCATCATGGATAGCCTAATGCATCAGCACATCCATCCCTAGGGGGCTTTAGCTGGGAGCATGGCGGGCAGGGCGGAGCCACAGCCTCACCTGCTGGATCCTGCATCCAATCAGTGCAGTGAAACCAATCGTCAGGTTCAGGGTTTCACAGAGCCAGAGCAAAATGCACACTGACGCAAGGAAGATACAGAAACGTAAGTTATTTCTTAACTTTCTTTCTCTTTGTCAACCTTGTAGTCACTTAATATCTGCTTCCAGATATACTTGACGGCAGAAGGAGCGGCCTTTTCATCTTCATGTTTTTAATTTAAAAAAATCTACTGATTGCATTGGGGAGTTATACATGATATAAATGATGAATTGATGGGTGCTGATGAGTTGATGGGTGCAGCACACCAACATGGCACAAGTATACATATGTAACAAACCTGCACGTTATGCACATGTACCCTAGAACTTAAAGTATAATAAAAAAAAAATCTACTGGTCTTACACTCAATAATTCTAATAAAAAAGTGTTGTCTACTCTTTCTGAATTTAGTGTACATATGGGATTATAACTTATTTGATTATATATCATTCAAAATTAATTTCCAAAGTGAATTTTTTTTTTTAATTCTCAGATTGGATGTAATTTTTCTATTCATTCATTCAAGAAATAGTTATTAAGCCCCTACTATGCGTGCTAGGCCCTGGTCTAGGCGCTGCAATCCAGCTAAAAGTGATTCTTTTTTTTCTTTTTAATTTTACTTTAAGTTCCGGGGTAAATGTGCAGAACGTGCAGGTTTGTGACACAGGGGTACAGGTGCATGGTGGTTTGCTACACCTGATCCATCCTTTAAGTTCCCTCCCCTCAGAATGGGGAGGAAACTTAAATATGTATTTATACTGACTCTCTTAGATGCAGATGAGTACAATCTACCTGGACTGCTAGTTTTAGGCAAAGAAAATAAAAAATATTATTGTTGGGCCAGGCACGGTGGCTCACGCCTGTAATCTCAGCACTTTGGGAGGTCAAGGCTTGCAGATCATGAGGTCAGGAGTTTGAGACCAGCCTGACTAACATGGTGAAACCTCATCTGTACTAAAAAAAAAAAAAACACAAACTACAAAAATTGGCCAGGCATGGTGGTGTGCACCTGTAATCCCAGCTACTCGGGAGGCTGAGGCAGGAGAATTGCTTGAACCTGGGCGGAGGTTGCAGTGAGCTGAGAATGCACCATTGTGCTCCAGCCTGGGCAATAGAACGAGACTCCGTCTCAAAAAATATATATATATATAATATTATTATTATTGGAGTTGCCCTTTTGCTTCTTTAACGCGTGAAAGCAAGTACTACCTGAAAGCATTTTCAGCCAAGCCTTACTTAATGGTCCTCATAGGGCATAGCTCTAACTGCATATTAGTTAGGGAAGCACCAGGAAAACTTATATTTCACTCCCTGGTCACATTCTTGGTCTTCCCCTCCAGCTAATGTCGACACTAATCAAATCGGATTGTAGCAAGGTCTTTGTCTGCAGTTGTTTCTTCAGAAAACTTTGGAGCTTCATTGTGTTTTGCCTTCCAGACAAGCACAGAGCAGCACGCCCTTTTTCTTTTGTTTTAAAGCAGGCTAAAACATGTGTTTGCTTCTAAATGATTCTGTCCCTGAAATGCCAAGCGTGAAGTTGCTTCAAAAACCTGATCATGGATCACGGCAAGTATTATGCTACCGTGGAGAAGAATAACGCTGATAACAGCAATGCTAATCATTAGAATAGCAATTCATATTTTTTGAGCAGTTACAGTATTTCAGGTACCAAAGTGACAGTGCGATGAGTCAAAGCCTTCTCCTTCAAGCATCCCAGCCGGCGGCAGAGATGAAAACAGTTACAGACCAATGTGGCAAATAAAGATACTCTTGGCATGTTAGAAAAGTGCAGAGGTGGAAGCCCGAACCCAGCTCACTCTACCTTCACCCCAAAAAAGGATACTTTTGTAATGGGCAACCTCATAAGAAAAAGTGAAAAATGTATAAACAAAATTGTGTACTTATGAAACAATGTCATGGTCATTTCGGTTCTGGGAAAATGTAACATGGCAGAAATTATCTCAATATAAAATAGGAAAAAAGAAGGTCTTTGAGTTTCAAGGAAAAGCTAAGTTTAAGTTTCCTCCATGCCCACAGACTGCATACAGAGCCTTCTTCTGTATGTAGAGCCTACATAGCCCAGTCTCTGCAGATGCACTCTGATTATGCTTATCACAAGTTAACCTCACATTTCTACTTTTTTTTCCTTTTTTTCTTTTTTTTTGAGATGGAGTCTCGCTCTGTCTCCCAGGCTGGAGTGCAGTGGTGCGATCTCGGCTCACTCTGGAGTAGCTGGGACTACAGGCGCCGCCACCTCGCCTGGCTAGTTTTTTTGTATTTTTAGTAGAGACGGGGTTTCACCATGTAAGCCAGGATGGTCTCAATCTCCTGACCTAGTGATCTGCCCGCCTCGGGCTCCCAAAGTGCTGGGATTACAGGCGTGAGCCACTGCACCCAGCCTCATTTCTACTCTTCATATATTTTTATAAGAAATTGACATTTATGCATATGGCATGACCCTTAAGGTCTCACTAGCACCCTTAATATCAGATGAAGACCCTTAACGTCCTGATATGTATCAGCCTAGGACTGAAATGTCTGTTTTCCAAGGGATTTATATGCACACATTAGGCACCATTTGCCTCACACACTGGTCACTGAAACCACATGCATGCAGCATTCGATTTCACGTTTGTGAACAATTTTTTGCTCTTCATCAGAGAAGTCAGCAATATTGTTCAGTCAAGAGACAGATGGCAAATATTTTAGGCTTTGACAACCAAGAGGCAAAATGTAAGGTGCTGTGTAGAAACATACACATCATTTAAAAGTCTAAAAACCGTTTGTAGCTTGTATGTCTATAAAAAATAGAGGCCACACTGGGATTGGATGATTGGTCTAAGCCCTAATGTTTCCTCTGCAGATTATTATAATCCAAAGTATCATGCATACTATTTATATGGATACAATGTTCTTATATGTGTCAGCTTGAAAATATCGACAATTATTTTAAATATCGCACTATATTTAATGTCGGAACTATTTGTTTTCCTCCTTTTGGTGGAAAATATGTTTTCAATATTTTCCTCAAACATTTAATTTATTCTTATAAAATATTTATAAAATGAGTAGAAGTTTGGGTAGTGTGTCTGCATGATGGCCATATTTGTTAGTATTCCTTATAGCATTGCTTTGGTGTTATGCAAGAGAATACTTGAAATTGAGAAGCTGTGAGGCAGGAGGGTTTGCAGTATTCAACAAAGCAGCAAAACCAATCAGCAGTCTCAATCTTGTTGAGCGTCTCTGTGACTCCTCAGTAGCAAAGCCAGTCACTGTCCAGCTGAATCAGCTGGAAAGTTTAAAATTCTGCATGTCCAGACACCAGCATGCTTTAAAAGAGCTAACCTTGTACATGCCAGCACAGATATATCTTCCCTCCTATAGAGGGAGAAGCCTGTATGAGTTGTATTTTCCTTTATTCACATGCATGTGTGTGCATGCGAGTGTATGTGAAATCATCTGGGCACATCAGAAAAAAACACCCCAAATTAAAAAAGAAGGAAGGTCACAGAATGCAAATGGCCTGAGGCTCCGTTATCATGTCTGTTGAAGTTCTTTGCTTTTCATTTTATGCAAATGATTGCCATTCTTCCAGCTATTTGTCAGCATGGGAGGTTGTCATTGTTATGGAGATGATCTCTTACCCTACCTGTCTTTCTATCAGGGTAGCTGAGGCTAATTCAGTACATTGATGTAAGATTATTATCGGGTTGAGCACTTATCTGACAAAATTTATGGTGATGAGTCCAGTACACATTGGATATGCCAGCGCTCCCTGATCAGGAGTTTTTATGGCATTCCCATTAGCTGGTGACAGCTGTCAGAAATGTGGTTGTTATCGTTTTATTTACTTCTGACATTTGAAGGTCACTTATAGCTTTAATTAAATTTTTCTTTTGTCAACTCAGAAATACCACTCAATTTAGCTTTCTATTGGTCTTGAAGCTGCAATGGCATTCCAGGAGTCGGTTATTTCAAGATTGCATCGTTAAACTAGTTATTGCAATGATAATGATTATTGAATGCCACAGGTATATCAGTGACGACGTATAATAGAGAAATAGATTCAAGGCACCTCCAATGGACCTAGCATCTGAATGAGAGGCGCTATCTCCTTCCATTCCCTGCTCCTCTCTAGCTGAGGGGTTGATGAACTGGGGCTGGGATCCTTTGGGGTGACAGAGCTGCCATATGTGCCCCTGCTGCTGGATGCTCCAGCGAGCTCTTCCAGCTCTGTGATGCCGTCTGTGTTAGAGGGGCAGCTCCTTCCCCACTATTTTCTTCCTCATGCATTGGCTAAGAGCATTGAGAAACACTGAGAAGTACATGTTTTAGAAACAAATCAAAGCCCGGAAATTGGCCGGGTGTGGTGGCGCATTCCTGTAATCCCAGTACTTTTGGAAGCTAAGGTGGGCGGATCACTTGAGGACAGGAGTTCAAGACCAGCTTGGCCAACATGGCTAAACCCCGTCTCTACTAAAAATACAAAAATTAGTCTGGTGTGGTGCTGGGTGCCTGTAACCCCAGCTACTTGGGAGGCTGAGGCAGGAGAATCACTTGAACCTGGGAGGCAGAGGTTGCAGTGAGCCGAGATCTCACCACTGCACTCCAGCCTGGGTGACAGAGCAAAACTCTGTTTCAAAAAAAAAAAAAAAAAAAGCCTGGAAGTTAAGGCTTTATTGGTCCCAGAGCATTCTGACCCTGTGGTACACAGCGACTGGCTTTGGCACAAGTAGCTGGTGCACAGTGGTAGCATGGACTGCAGGGACTGGTCAATGAAAATTGTTACCTTAAACAATATTGCAGTTTGTAGCAACTTTGACCACACAGGAATGATTCCTGGTAGCCTTACTGCAAAATGGGCACGGAGCTGGCTAAAGTGCTGATTTTGGGTGGCACTGGCTCATCTCTTCTTAAGCAGGGAACTGAGGCAGAGATCTGACTGACTACAGGGGGTAAAAAAAGGCTTTCCAACTATAGGGCCTTTCAGGAATCAAACGAGATTTGCTAGTTTTAAACTACAAGACCATTGCAATGTTCCCTGTATTAGTGAGCTTTGCCCCACATGGTTTAAGCCAGGGCCAGCTGGTCAGGGACAGAGCTGCTGCCCCCCGTTCCATTCTCCATTCTGTGCCAAGGAAGGAGGCGTGAAGGCTTTACATTAGATTCATGTGCTCAAGTGCCGGTCTGCATCCTGAGCCTCCAGTGGACCCTGGATTAGTTAGTTACAGGTGAAGGAGGACACATCCCTATGGAAGTCACCTTCCTAGTTCTGAGCAGTTCCCTGTGAGAGGCTGTGGGAGCCACCATAGCACAAAACTGACAATGCTGCCTGTGGGGAGTGAGGACCCCCACACTGTTAGAGCCCACTCTCAATCACACATGGTCTCCCCGCCAGAGGCGGAAACATGGCACCCAAATTAACCTCCTCGTAGGACAGCTCTGATTTGTTTGATGATCCCAGTTTAGAGACTGGAGACTAACTGTGTTCCAGATGCTGAAACCAAGATGATTTGCTCTGCCCACATCCTTTCACGATCCTCTTAAGGGCTACGTGAAATGAATTAAGTGAGCAAACAGCAATGGTGAGATGTTCTCCCCACGAGGCCAACACTCTGCGCGTGTCTCCACTCTCTTCCTCACCCCTGCCTCACTGCTTCCTGCTAGGGCAGGAGCATCCACTCGGTGAGTGTGGAAGGGATGTAAACATGGATACTGCTCCCTTCCCCTCTTCCTAGGAATGAGCTGCCTGCAGGAAGGAGCTTCTGATTTTGCTCCTCAAAGCCATGGGTGCTTCCAGAGCTTCCTGCCTGGGTCCTTCCAGAGCTTCCTGCCTGGGTCCAGGGGAGCCTGAGATGGGTTGACTAAGTCCATCTCATTTCACAATTAAGTATTAAAAAGTACACTTGTCTACAGGTATGAGGTATGCTTTCCATATCAATTTTACCAGTGTTAGACATCCATCTGCTGATTCCGTTTATTGAACAATGGGCTTCAAGTGTGGGCAGAGGAAGGTTAGTTTGCCGCTCTCCAGCCCTATAATGTCCCATGAGGACACAGCACTCTTTTTCTCCATTGGAAGCAGCATTCATTATATTCATAATTATTTGATTAATGTCTAGAGCCTACTTAATGAAAGTTCATAAAGGCAGAAATGTTGTCTTAATAAGAATGACAACCACATTTATTGACTGTTACTGCAGGCCACTTACAGGCATACCTTATTGTATTGTATTTTGCTGTATTGCATTTCAGAGATAATTTATATTTTACAAAGTGAAGGCTTATGCAGACCCTTCTCCAACATCACGTGCTCACTTTGTCAGCAATTTTTAGTAATACAATATTTTAAAATTAAGATATATACTTTTTAAAGGCATAATGGTGTTGCACACTTAATCGACTATAGTGTGGTACAAATATAACTCACATATGCACAAGGAAGCCAAAAATTTTATGTGACTCATTTTACTGTGATATTTACTTTATTGCAGTGTTCTGGAGCCAAACCCGCAATATCTCTGAGATATGCCTGTAGTCTGTTCATAAGTTTACATTTTTTTAATTTTTGTTTTTGTTTTTCCATGTAGTGATCCCTCAAAATTTGTGCAGGCAGCACTGCTCTTATTTTGATTGAACAATACAAAGAACTTTGACTCTTCATGTCTTTCCAACTCAGAGGAAGTGGCAGAGCTGAAACGGAAGCCTGCATGTTTGACTGTGATTACCTGAATGTGTTACACCACCACCTTGCTTTACTGCTTCTCATCCTCTGCTCTACCCATTGCCAGCAAGCACTTGGAGGACTTTTGCTGAATCAGTGAATCAATGCTAGTGGGTTGGAGGAGGGAGGGGCTTAGGTGGGTGACGTAGTTCGGAAAGGAAGAGATTTCGGTTTTATATGACAGATCACTTTTCCATACTTCAGCCTGCAGCATGATGAAGAGGAAATCCATGAGCTAGGTATATTAAAAGGTAACTTTCACTGGAATCATAAAGATGGTCTGAAAGAAGTTTATTGAGCCAGGGCCTTGGGCAGGCTCCAGAGGCAGCACATAGCAGACTGGGGCTCACAGCAGGTCAGGAGCAGGATGCGTGTGGTCCTCACTGTATTGCCGTGCTCTGGAGAAGTAGGTCAAGGAGGGGTGATGTGGTTTGGCTGTGTCCCCACCCAAATCTCACCTTGAATTTTAGCTCCCACACTTCCCACATGTCGTGGGAGGGACCCAGTGGAAGGTAATTGAATCATGGGGGCGGGTCTTTCCTGTGCTTTTCTCCTGCTAGTGAATGAGTCTCATGAGAGCTGATGGTTTTAACAAGGGGAGTTTCCCTGCACAAGCTCTCTTCTCTTGTCTGCCACCATGTAAGACATGCCTTTCACCTTCCACCATGATTGTAAGGCATCCACAGACACATGGAGCTGTAAGTCCACTAAAACTCTTTCTTTTGTCACTTGCTCAGTCTCAGGTATGTCTCCATCAGTAGCATGAAAATGGGTTAATACAAGGGGATAGTCAAGTAGGGGTGCTTGGAAAGGAGGCTGAGTAGTGGTGACTGGCACCTTGCAGCTGGAATCTTGCATATCATACCTGATAGCACCTGGGCCCTTTCAGAACACTGAGACCTGCTGTTCACTCCACTAGAGGGAGGAGATCCCTGGTCTCAGCTGCTTTGATGCCACACCATGTGAAAAGAGTGACCATCATACCCCTGGCGTCATTTTTCTCACCCCCACGTGCAATGAAAAACCAGAAAATCCTTCAAAAGTCAAGTGTTTCATTTCTCCTAAGACTAATATGTCCATTATTTGTTGCTACATAACACATTACCACAACACTTCGTGAAAATAATCCTTTGAAATGTTGTTAGCAGGATGAGAGACCAGGAAGTTCCAGGTTCTCACTCCCCCATGAAAATTAAATAATCAACTAGAGATGGACTCAAATAACTTTATAGGAGCCATGGAAACCAGTCAAAGATTTACAGCAACCAAAATGGTTACACAATTAAGAAAAAAGAATGTTCAAATGGGAGAAAATTTTGAGGCATTTTTATTCTACTTAGCATAGTTAGGAGGAAGTCATCCAATTGCCCAAGATGGAAAGAGCACAGTGGAATTTGTTTCCAATGTTTAGGACTCTGTGGTGTTCCTAAGGGGCTGTTTTCTGTCTTGCCTGACTTACAAATCAGACAGAAATGCCAGCAGAGCTTGGACGTCAGGTTGGACCCTGTGGAAGGTAGTGGCAGCTGCTGTGGTGGATGCAAACATCTGGAGGATGGGAGACCTACAGATGTCTGGAAGCCAGAGATTGCAAACAGAAATAAAACAAAACTCCTAAGGCAGGGTAAGTCTTTATTTTATTTTTTGAGACAGAGTCTTGCTCGGTCACCCAGTTTGGAGTGCAGTGGCGCGATCTTGGCTCACTGCAAGCTCCACCTCCCGGTTCCCGCCATTCTCCTGCCTCAGCCTCCCAAGTAGCTGGGACTACAGGCACCCGCCGCCACGCCCGGCTAATTTTTTTGCATTTTTAGTAGAGACGGGGTTTCACTGTGTTAGCCAGGATGGTCTCAGTCTCCTGACCTCATGATCCGCCCGCCTCGGCCTCCCAAAGTGCTGGGATTACAGGCGTGAGCCACCATGCCCGGCAGGGTAAGTCTTTATTTTAGAGACATAAAGACTTTTAAAGCAGCCATATGTGGAGGAATTGGGAAAAAGCACACTCCCAGACCCAGGGAAGACACGTGCCCAAAAGAGGCTGGAGAAGACACTAGGCCTTCATTCCAGGCTGTTCGCAAGGCTCAGAGGCCTGCTGATTAATTAAGTTTTGCAGAACTTCCACATCAGTTTTGCAAAACCTGGGAGAAGTGACTGCTGACTGTTTTGTCAAACATCCAATTTTCCACAAAACATCACAAAGCATACAAAGAAACAGGGAAACATGGCCCATCTAGAGAATGAAATGTGTCTAAAATATATCTAAAGAAGCATAGGCTTTAAACATGAAAGACAAAGACTTTAAAACAATGATCTTAAATATACTCAAAGAGCTAAAGGAAAACATAGACGAAGAGCTAAAATAAATCATGAAAACTGTATCTACAGAAAATGAGAATACCAACAAAGAGATTTAAATTTTTTAAAAATAGAAATTCTGGAGCTGAAAAGTTAAACTGCTTTGCAAATATACATGGAGGAGTTCAACATCAGATTTGAATAGGTAGAATAAATAATCCATGAACTTGAAAACAAGTTATTTGAAATGATGACTCCTGAAGAGAAAGAATAAGAAAACAATTTTATAAAGTGAACATTGTAAGAAACATATGGGACACCATGAAGTGAACCAATTATTGTATTTTTGGAGTCCCAGAAAGAAAAGAGAGGGGCAGTGGGCAGAGGGATTCTTTGAAAATATAGCTGGCATGGTGGCTCATCCCTGTAATTCCAACATTTTGATATGCTGAGGTAGGTGGATCACTTGAGCTCAAGAGTTTGAAACCAGCCTGTCCAGCATAGGGAAATCTCATCTTTACTAAATGTACAAAAATTAGTCAAGCATGGTGACTATAATCCCAGCTACTCAGGTGATTGAGGCAGGAGAATCATTTGAACCAGGGAGGCAGAGGTTGCAGTGAGCTGAGATCATGTCACTGTGCTCCAGTCTGGGTGACAGAATGAATGAGACTCTGTCTCAAAAAAAAAAAAAAAAACAATAAAAAAATTCTAATTTCAAAACTGGCAAAATATTTGAATAGACATTTCTGCAAAGGTACACAAATGGCTGATAAACACATGAAAAGATGCTGAATATCACTAATCATCAGGCAAATGCCAATCAACCCCATAATGAAATGCCAGTTTACACTGATTAGGTTGAGTATTAGTTAAAAAAAAATTGTTGTTGAGGATGTGACAAAATTGGAACCCTTGTATACCACTGGTGGGGATGAACAATAGTGCTGCTGCTGTGGAAATAGTATGGCAGCCTTTCAAAAAAGTAAATCTTAGGATTCCTATAAGATCCAACAGTTCTATTTAGGGGTATATATCTAAAAGAACTAAAAGCAGGGACTCAAAAAGACATTGCACACACATGTTCATAGCAGTATTATTTATGGTTGCTAAAGCGTTGAAGCAACCTATGTCCATCGATAGATGAATGAATTAACAAACTGGGGTATAAACATACACACAGTGGAATATTATCAGCATAAAATTTTGGCACATTCTACGGCACGGATGCATCTTGAAGACATGACTTTCAGTGAAGTACATCAGTGAAATCTCTTAAGAATCCACTTATAATAGACGCATAGAGTGGTGAAATTGATAAAAACGGAAAATAGAATGGTGTTTGCCAGGGGCTGGTGTGAGGGGAAGTTGGGGGGTAATTGTTTAATGGAGACAGAGCTTGAGTTTTCAAGCCATAACATTCTGTGATTGAGTGGTGGTGATGGTTGCACAACTTTGTGAATACAATGAATGTCATTGAATCATACACTTAAAAATGGCTAAAATGGTAAATTTTATATTATGTATATTTCAAAAGAAAATTAAATAAAATGACTTCGAGAAGAAAAATAACACAAATTTATTTTCATTCATGAGTAAACCCTATAAATCCATTGGTATTGGTCTGTTCTCTTCTGAGCCAGACCTTGATGAATTTAACTGGGTTTGCTTGGGCAAGGGGCTGGCTCCATGGGCACAAGACCTGAGCATGCTCAGAAGGCCACTTGGTCTTTCTTCTGTCATGGTCCTGAAGTTCTTAATAAGTTTTGGGCCACAGGCCTCACGGTTTTCCTTTGCACTGGGCTCTGCATCTGCAGTGCACCCTCCGGTCAGTGAAAGCATGGCTCACTTGTAAGTGTGGTTGGGTGTAGGTGGAGTGATGTGGTGAACTCATTCCCATCATACAAGTCTACCCCAGAATTTTTCAGCCTGTTGGTTGTGAGTTTAGGGATGGGGAGTGTGTGGTAAGAGAAAGAGATGCCCCCTTTTTTTTTTGTAAGGGACATGTGCATCAGACAGGCTGTCTATTGTTCTGGAGACAAAGAAATGTTTTGAACATGATGTGAATGTGTAGGATACTGTTAGATCCATGAGGACCTCTGAGAGGGGAGCTTCTTCATAAGGAGGTGCATGCTAATAAGCCCTAGGTGTGGCAATGAACTTCTTGTTCCAGATTCCCGCATCTTGCCCATGTTTGTC
Source organism: Rhinopithecus roxellana (assembly GCF_007565055.1). Taxonomy (NCBI): domain Eukaryota; kingdom Metazoa; phylum Chordata; class Mammalia; order Primates; family Cercopithecidae; genus Rhinopithecus; species Rhinopithecus roxellana. The sequence goes on from NC_044559.1 coordinate 28,850,829, forward strand.
TTGCCCTTACAGTTGCTTAAAATCCCTAAGTCTATTTTACACAAAACATGTTTCAAGCAACTCTCCCTTACATCATATATAAAACTGATTTCCTGAATAAGAACACAAAATCTTTTTTATTTATCTATTTTAAGTTTCACTGTAATTATTTTTAGTTGAAAAATTTTAAAATATGTTTCTGCCATTCTATTTACTAACTATCCATTTCATCTTAGTGTCACTGAGTCCAAAGTCCAATGAGATTGGAGTTATTAATGTGGAAAAACGTATAGTGCATCAGAATTGACTTTAAATAGGATGTAAACCCATGTTACCAAGAAAAGAGAACAGGAAGGGAAGTGCTCATGGGAGAGACAGTGGGATGGTCTGGAAACAGGCAACATGCTTCACTTTGAGGATTCTCGGATGCTGAGTTCTAGTGTGTACTGGTGAAGTCACTTTCCCTCAATTATCTTATGCGTGAACCCTGCAAGTCAATAAGCCACAGTCTTTGTCTACAGAAGCCTTAGGGATGCGTCAACTGTGTCCCCGAACTTCCTGCTTCAGTAATCTCTAGTCAGTTACATTGACTCTGGCCCCGTTTTCTCCTCCTAAATGCCAAGCTCTGCTTCAGTGCTTAAAGCAATCTTCCCAACATTGCTTACATTTAAATATTTGTTTATTTGACTGAGATTCGAGCAGATGCAGTTCTCTTTCCGAACATGCAAGACCCTCAGAAATTCAGATTTGAAAGAAAGCAACCCAAATCTGTTTCTTTAATATGGAGCGTCTTTAATATGGAGCATGCATGCATGTTAGACACCAGACATGCACAGACACACACACCTGTGCATGCACACGCAGACACACATGCACACAGCTAAACGCACAGCCAAACAGCATCTTCTCCTTTTGTAATGCAGGATAGGTTGGTTCGGGTAATTTCCGTAAGTGTTAATTATCATAATAATTGCTCAACTGTGGACGTGGGAGGTGTTGGACAACCCATAGTTATATTGTACTGTGTAGATGGGGAAAATGAGAAGGGATTAATTACACCATGTTAGGTGGGCAATGACATCTTTGTCTGGTTGAAACTGTGAGTATTTAGAGTTGGAGCTTTGCATTTTACTTGCAATGTTAAGGCTTTCTAAAAGTGGATTATAAAGAACAGAGACATTCCCCCAATCCTTATCAGAAACAGACAAGTCTGCAGTGAATCCCAAACTACCAATAGAACAGCTAAAATGCAAATTTTGATTGTGTTCATACACCATTTTAGTTCATTTAAAAAAATATTCCAGTTCAATTTGTATGGTTTGCGCCTTTAAAAAAAAAAAAAAATGCTGAGTTATTTCTTGTCCTGACCTCTCTGCTGTTTTGATAGATATTTAAATCTTTTGCAGGCTGGAAAGAATCAGGAAGGTCTCTAAAGACTCAAAGGAGTCTTCACAGCCCTGTATACATGGTAACACTTCTTTAAGGCAGTTATTAAAAACAACAGAATCATCTATGCTTTTAAAATGGTCTAAAGACACTTAGAGTAACCCACTCAGGATAATGTAATTTGGAGGAGAAAGATCACCATTTTGCTTCTTGAAAGCTAAGAAAAGATGACCAGATGGAAAAAAGTATATGTGAGAAACATGATGTTATTGGCTACTCAAAGATAAAATTTGAATTAACCAATATGATAAAAATTAAGTTTTGAGTTTCTCTATTGATGCTTTTTTTTTTTTTTTTTTTTTTTTTTTTACTATTTACTATATAATCACGTGTCACTTAGCAAAGGGGTTACATTTTGAGAATATGTCACTGGGCAATTTTGTTATTTGAACATCATAGAATGTACTCTCACAAATCTAGCTGGTATTTATGCTTATTTATGTATATTTTTCATATGAAAAACCAACTGTCCCAGAACCATCACTGAATGTCAATCATTTCCTCTACTTGACCTGCACTGCCAATATCAAGTGTTATATACCAGATTTCCATATATGTTCCATTATAATCATGGGCCTACTGTTGTCCATGCAGTCCACCATTGACAGAAATATTGTCATGTGCATGACTGTAGTCTAGGCCCAACCAATGCCACATTTCTTACAGGGCTAATTCTCCAAAAGCTATGAAGCCCGCAAAATGCCCTTAATCTCCACTTCCAACATCCTTTTACCTCTTTGGGCATCCTGTCAAGGTTCCAAGTTACTTATGAGCTCATCGTTCTGACCTGCTGTCAGAGAAAAATTCGATAAATTAATGTAAATAAAGGTTAAGTAAAGCTTTACTTCTATTAGGAAGGAGTAAAACGTATCTGAAAAGTTGAAATTCAAATATGAAGAAGGGGATGGGTTGCAGCCCTGAAATCAGACAGAAATCAGCTCCAGTCACGCTTCTATGAGGTTTAAGATTTTTTTCCGATTCCTTCAAGAGCCAACAAGGGTATCTTCTGAAATAATGAAAATGTTTCCCAGGATTAGACTTTAGAAAAAGCTTTGAGGTCTTAGGGATGTGGGGTAAACCTGAGCGGCTCTTAAAGTCCGTCACCCCGTTACCAGCTTCCACGGTTTCGTTGCCTGATCTCATGAGGGAAAAACCAGGGTATGTGGCCAGGATCACCAAGAAGAACCGCTACCGGGTCAGAGCACGCAGCCACTTCCTCCCCGGAAATATGCCCCAGCGGCCATTCTCTCCATGAGTCTGGGCATTTGGTAAAATTGTGCATGGTTGCTGGTAATCCCACGGCAGGGCTCATCAGTTTAAAAACTGTCAAAGCCCTAATCACAGCACAGAGGAGCAATTTTCTTCTTTGGAGCTAGGTTGGGCCGTGGAGGGCGCAGCTTTGAACTGCGGGGCAGAATGCGGCCATTTGGTGGGGCTCATCCTCTGCTCCGGTGGCTCCGGAAACCAAGTCTAATTGAGTAGATAAATCATCCACACTCCCTATGAAGAGTGACTGCACCTTTTATATTTTCGTGGAAGTTGTTGAAAAAAACTGAAAAATATATGCTCACCTTGGCTGCGGTTCACAGAAATTTTGCCTCCAATTCTTCTTTTGACAGTGTGGAGATTTTTTTTTTTCAGCTCATGCTGATGCAAAGAGAATTTGAGCATTTCCCTCTTTTCTCTTTTGCCCTCAGTTTAATATGTGATCATCTTTCCCTCCACCCTGAAAGATGACTTGGTCTTCTGCACAACGATGCTTGCTGACATTTCAGAAAGAAAAGCTGTCAAGATAGCCAGGATTATTTTTCATATTTAAAATATTCTCTAGATGATTCTGAACTTGCCTTTCATGTTTGATCTGATCTCTATTTTGCGTTTGGGATCTTCTTCGTTATTGCGGTTTTTGCGGAGGCGTGGATTGAGGGAGTATTTGGAGTGAGGGATTTGTTATGAGTGAGGTAAGGCAGGAATTAAGTACCTGACCTTCTTCTCCGTCCTTCCTTACTTCATTCCTTCCGTCCTTCCCCTCACTCACTTCCTCCTCCCTCCATACCCTCCCTACCTCCCTCCCTCCCTCCCTCTCTCTCTCTTCTTTCTTTCTTACTTAGGTGTTTTGAGGCCAACGGAGGATCATTTAAAAGTGACAGGGTGGTCTCTAAAGTAGAGCTCCTCTCAAAGTTTCCCCTTGCTCTCGTTTCATGAAACAGTTCTCTTGATAATTTTGTTTACAGAAGATTTTAAGTTACGGTGATCATTCTCTTAGCTCCTGTGTGGAGGTTTTAGGGGATAGATTCTGCGGCATTGAAATCAAGCAAGCCGCAATTGCTTCTGACTTCTGGGTGCTTTGAATTTAGGCATCAACTGTGTGCATCACATATATTATGCTTGCATTTGAATATTTTCGGGAAAAAGGCTAGATTAGGGCCCCAAAGTAATAATGTGATGTAAACTGGGATATGCTGAGGTTCAAGTTTAGAGAATTGGGAGGTCAAATAATCACGGACCAAGTTCTCCACAGTTTCTCCCTCACCAGATGTTGGGGATTCCCCTCAAAGCCCAGGGGTGAGCTGAGAGAGGAAGTGGTGGACAACCTTGGCAGGTGGCCTGGTGTCTGTGTGACCTAAGTGTGCCATGAGCTTGAGCCCTAGCATGCCACGTCTGTCTAGGAGGGCCTGTTGCAGGGCACACCCACCCCTGTGACTTGGTAGGTGGATGGAACCCAGCTCAGAATAGGCGCTTGTGCCTCATGGTCCATGGTCCCCATGTGGTCCTTCTCTACCAGGGACTGGTGGTATTCTATGCATTCTTTTACAAAAGCTGTGTAGTTCCTTGATTCAGATGGCATGGTTGTCCTCCAGAACTCTAGAGATCTGCATTGTGATCCAGCCACTGAGTTCTCCCACAAACCCTAAAGGGTGTCTCTCCCACCACTCTGATGCCATGCGGTCTTTGGGCCATGTGGACTCAGAGACAGGGCTGCTTCCACCTTAGCTGCACATGCAGAGCCTCTTCCTGCTGTGAGCTCCACACAAAAGTGACCATGGCCTTTGGAGACCACCCCGCCCCCCCCGCCCCAACCACTGTGATGTTTGAGTTGTGCTCTCAGGTGTGGAGATTTCAGAACCCATAGAGGTTTACCAGACACCATGCTTTCATCTTGGTTACAAGAGGTGCAAGATGCGACCATTTCCCTTTATTTAGATGGGGTGTCCTCACATGCCCCTGGGCCATTGAAACTTCAAACACCCCACTGACATGGGTGTCTCCTGGGTCTTCGTAGGGTTCAGTTATCACCCTCTAAAGCTCATGTGTCCTATCCAGGGCTCCAAGGTGTTGGCCATCCCATCCAATCCATCCAATTTGCTGGATGTCATCTGTACGGTTGTTTGATGGGATGTGCTGAGGGAAGTTCAAGTGGCCCAGGTCCCTTTGGACTATATTACAAAAGAAGGCAAAGGTGTTAGCATCCGTGTGAGACAGAACTTGTATGTATGTGCTATTCCATGTTCTATATGATGTTCAGGTTCATTGCGTTTGCCCCTCCTATCTGATAAGAATAAAAACAAAGATTTTCATGAAACCAGTGGCCATATGTCACATAATAGGAACCGTGAGAATTAACTCTAGGAATAATGACCATGCCTGGGGTGGTGGTAGCAATGGAGGTTACTGATATTTTGAGCTTGTGGCAGTCTGCACTCTCTCTAGGATCTATGCAATTCCTGCGGGGGTCCAACTCTTCCTCCTCGAGGGGGCTCCAGGTCTCAAAACTGGGTTAGGCCAGGAAACTGAATGAGGAATCAGACTTTATGGCAGTGCCTGCTCTCAGTTTTATGCTCACGGTGTCTTGATTTCTTTACTTGGTACAAATTGAGTGTGCTTTGTGGGCTGCCCATCCATGTTGCCCCTGGAAATGTATTCAGTTAACCAGCCTCAGAGCTTTCTGTAGATCATGCCCCTACTACCCTTTCCCCAGCCCATCTTAGTTACACCCACCAGGGTCTAGCTATTACGTGCCACCACCTGGCCATGTCATGCTTTTATTGGCAGTATTTTTTTTTTCTGTCAATAATAATGCATCATAGTTTCATTGAAATTCAACATATGAGACAGTCTTGTTCAAGTTATTTCAGGAAACAGATTTCAATTCATCATCGTACAGCCCTAGAATATCACTCTCCACCTCTTTATTATGTGTTCTGGTTTGCCTAGAATAAGAGACATGCTCTGTGATACATCTTTTGGGAATTCTCCAAACAGTAACTTTGCATACGCCTTTTAATAAAATACCTTTTTATAGCTATTGTAAATATAGATTACATCATCATGTGTTCATTTCCTGGTTTATTTAATGCATTCTTATATACTACCAGTGTTTTTCTGATACCCAATGCAATAACAAAATTATTATTATTGGTAATAATAGTTAATATTTGTTTGTTCCAGATACTCTTTTAACCTGTATCAGCCTGTTATGTATCAGAGTGTTTTCATATCCTGATATATAAATACAATTATTTCCACTCACCATTTTTAGATGTAAGGAACATGACACAGAGAGATTGTAACTAGCCTGGATATACTCTACAGATTGTATGTGGGTCTGGAGATATCCTGGCTCGAAACTGTTATCCTGTATTCTCATGTATGCCATATATACTGTAAATAAAAATCTCTATGTTGAAATTTCTTTCTCTGTTGAAGTTATTACAAAAGGCAAGATCCAAGTGCCAGTCAAATAATTGGCCCCATATTAAGTATCTTTCAGTGTTATTCTTTCCAGAGTTGCAGTCTTTTTACAGCTCATTACGTCCTATCTTTTTTCTCTTTTTAAATTAATATCATTCTGAGCCCAGTGCTGAGCTCACTCAAGTCAGAAGTTATGGAAAAGCATAATGCAGTTTTTATTAGAAGACATGTTTCTAGTAAGTTCATTTAAATGAAGCAGCTGATCATTTAAAACAAGGGAAAAATAGATCATTTAGAATTTAAAAAAGAATATGTTGCATTCAAATGTTTTCTTTGATCTTAACAGTCTTTCCAATTTAGGAACATGGTGTTAGGCTGGCACTTAAAATCCAGAGCTGTCATTTTTCGAGTGACACCACCCACCCACCCCCATCGGCCCCCACATCCAGAGTGGCTCGTCCTCATCACTTTGCTTACAACTGCCATTTGCTTTCCAAACAAAGCCATGTTTCTTGTAAAAACACTTCCTGTTAATTGAGGAACTCTTGGCAAAACAAAGAAAGTTAAAATTACTTTTCTTGGCTTTCCCATCGTTCTGCAGCAAGTAAATGAGAGTTAATACTGGAACCCAGCTTCCCGGAATTTCAACCATGAGCCTTTTCTCTCCATGTCATGCTCCCGTTCTAATTATTTTGATAGCATGGTGGCACAGTGATGTCACTGAGAATATTAGTGGTTTCAATATTCGAAACCTCATTGTAACCATCATAGAAAACACCCATTAAAGTCTAGTAGCAGGAAAGTTCAACATAAAACATAAGCACAAAGGTGAATGAAAGTTTACACATATGGTTTTATTTCTTGTCAGTGGTATAACACTTCTCATTTCTCCAACCATCAGAAAAAACAGTTTCTTCTGTTAGAATCTATGTCTTACTGCATACAGTGGCTTTGTTTATTATTCTTTTGTTTTGCTTTGCCTTTTAGCAGGGCTATCAATCTATGTGGGAAAGATTGAATTCTGAGGATGGAGTTATAGCAAACTGCCAGCAGAGAATGTACTTCCCTGTAAAATCAGAGCTTCCAAGGTTGCTACCCACCTGCCTATGTGTAAGGTGGGCATGATTTGTAACCATCATCAGCTACCCTGGGTCTGAGTCTTTAAACAGCATGCTTGACCTTAATTCAGGGTCCCTGATGGATTTTTCAGGTGTCCAATAAGCCTAGAAATATGGGAATTATTAGCAAACTGAATTTTTAAAAAATAGTAAGTTATGAAAAGTTTTTAAAATTTCTCAAGATAAAAATAGGATATTCAGAAATGTAGTTCCATATCAATGATTCAGCAGACACGACTGAGAATATATGACATGTAAGATATTGTAATTAATCCAGACAAAAATACAAAAAATATGATGTGATACTTTCTGGAAAGTAGGTTAAAACTTGTTGATTGAGGAACGCATCAAACATTAATTGATCCTATACAGCATTATATAATGAGAGATAAATGTGTAGACTGTCCAATAAATGAAGGAGGATGAAGGTATGGCAGAAACTAGATATGCATATTTACACATCCTCCATATGGCTTATGTATGCTTTGGGTGTGTACACGATCCATGGTCACCTGTGCATGCATACTCACCTATGTGTACATGCTCACCTGTGTGCACCTATTCACCTGTGTGCACATGGTCACCTGTGTGTGTATATTCATCTCTGTATACATGCCCACCTGTGTGTACATGCTCACTTGTGTGTTTCCCTGATTTTATAATGAATGGCAGGCCATCTTGAGAAAGGATGTGACAGGACAGCATAAAGTGAGAGCACTAAAAATATTATTAATACATATATTATTATTAATTTTGATTAAACATACAAAGAATCAAAATGCCTTAATAAAGTAATTTGATAGCACTCCTGCTCCCATAATTAATAAGGCTTTCCTCCTCCAATAATCCTGTGTTTGTCTTACTGCAGTGATGTTTTTATTGTATTATCAGAAATATATCAAAAATTGAAGATTTCCTCTTTTTTAAAAAAGATTTAAAAGCATTTTTATAATGTAGTATCCCACTATAAAAGAATATACATAATTTTGAATAAATTTATACATTTATTCTTCAGAAAGATAAGGAAATTTTTATTTTTGGCATTTAGAGTAATTAAGTAATCCAAATTTCATCATTCTCATTTAGTCTGTGAAATAATTTTAATCTGTGTTATAAGCAGAATATCTATAGCTTCTTAAAAGGATGTATTTCCAGAGAATATGTACATTAAGGAATGGGAGGAGAAGGTAGAGAACTATGTACACTTTTCCGAGCTGTCCCGTTAATTTCTATGCAGATCTTGGGTAGACGCTACAATTCATGGTGTTGTCAGAATGGCCAGGACAGAGGGTGAAGAGTAGGCCTTGGACTGAGTGCACAGGTGTTGGTGAAGGTGGCTGGGGGAGAAGAATGGCTTTCAAGCTCACTCTGCTTTCTTCTTTTCAACTTAGTTCTATTTCTGGTATTGAGTGTCCATATTTATTTATTAGGATTTACTGAAACACAGCCAGGATGCATGTTGAAATGTAGACCAGTCAGCAATTGATCTCATGGATCAAGGATGGAAAACAGCAAATAGTGGTTCAAGGTGAATTCGAAAGTGAAGAGTGAAGTGAACCCAACTCAGAGGTCAGGAGACTAGCAGCATTGCCGGCCACTCTACATGCCTGTCTTCATCACATCATCACCAGAAAACCCTGGAACAATAAATTGACCTGCAGAGATCAAGTAGCATGCATCATGTTACCTGATTAGTTAGGGGCAACACTGGGGTTCAGCTCTTTAACCCTATGTCTGATTCTGCAGTTTAAAATATTTAGTTAATTCAACAAACATTCAATTTATTGAGCACTTACTATGAAACTTGGTCTGCCCAAGGGATGTGTGGGTGGATACCAGGGTTCAATGGAGAAATCCTGTATCTTTGACAATTGCCTTGTTCCTTGGATCTTGCATCCTGATATGGTTTGGGTGTGTCCCCACCCAAATCTCATCTTGAATTATAGCTCTCATAATCCCCACATGTTGTGGGAGGGACCTGGTGAGAGGTAATTGAACATTGGAGATGGGTTTTTCCTGTGCTGTTCTCATGATAGTGAGTAAGTCTCACGAGATCTAATGGTTTTATAAAGGCCAGTTTGCCTGCACATGCCCTCTTGCCTGCTGCCATCCATGTAAGATGTGACTTGCTCCTCTTTGCCTTCTGCCATGATTGTGAGGCCTCCCCAGCCATGTGGAACTGTAAGTCCATTAAATCTCTTTCCTGTATAAATTACTCAGTCTCAGGTATGTCTTTACTGGCAGCATGAGAACAACTAATACACATCCCTTAATGATCACATCCCATCCTGCATGCTGTCTCTGGAATTCTTTTAGATGACAGAAAATAAACTTATGTCTTTATAGGTTGCTCTTTTATCAGTTCTTTTTATGGACAGACAAATTGAAATCTTTCAGAGTTTCCACCAACTCACTGACACATTTAAAACCATGCAGTTGAATGAAATCACCTATGGGGAGAAACTATTAGTGGCAGAACTGGCCAGGATTCTTGCAGATTTTAGATTTTCCTGGCTCCCAGTCCAGAGCAGTCTCCACCTCAGTCTTTCAAGTAGTTGTGAGGCAGATCCTCCAGGCAACCCCAATGCCCTGTGAACCAGTGCACCTGCTGTTCTCATCCCTGTGCTTTGCTCATTCCTTCAGCACAGTTTTGGGGAGTGCTCCCCAAATGCCCTTTCTCCCTCATTCCTCACCTGTCCTGGGAGCCAGAGCCCTGCCCTGTTTCCCTGTCCTGTTTCTGAAGCAGACATGGGCCCAGAGCATGTGAATCCCACCTAAAGTGCTGGAACTCCATTCTGTTTATATTCAAAGAAAACAAAACCCGAACACCTATTTGTACCTGTTTCTTAATTAACAGTTTGCACCAGGCTAACATAAACATATTTTCAGTAACTTGGGGAACATAGCCAAAGTCTTGGAGTTGAAGATTCTTCAGTGGAGCAAAGTTAAACCACTTGAGTAGAACTTTTCCCGGCTTCATATTGATACATTTCCTCATAAACTATACCTAATTTTATTTCATAAAAAAATCCTAATGGTTACATGTGAACCTTGGCTCACTGTGTTGTTTTTATCCATTTGGAAGATAACTTGATGATTTGTAATAGTAGCAATTTGAAGGCATTGAAAGGAGAGCTGTGTGTTCTGCAGAGTGAAGTTATTTATGCGTTGTTTTTTGTATGTCGATGACAGTAATGTTGGAGATATGCGGAACGCTGTAGGATAAACTTGTCCTGGCAAATATTCCTAGATAATGCCTGTGAATGGAGTTGTACTCAAATTTTTTTCTTAAGACTGACTCATGTAAACACATGATCAGTTGGTAAAATGTTGTCTGCAGGTAATGTTCGGTCATTCTAATAAAATACAACAATATTTGCATACTCTATAGAGAAATGCCTTACTTTATGCTCTGTTAACAAGCTTTAAGTTGATTTCTTCAATAAGACATGTTGCTACACAGTCATAATTAAGATAAAATAAAATGATCTTTATCTTTGTTGAAAAAATAAATCATCTCTAAGTTCCCGTAATTTATTTTTGCTTAGAGGAAGACATTTAAAACATTTTCAAGGACATTATGTCTTCAGGCCTTAAAATATCAAGTAATTATCAAATCAATGATCATTTTGGAGGAAGTAATGAAGTATGGAAAATAACCACTTCAAATTATATAAATCATTAAAACTGATGCCATTAGGAAATTAAGAGTGAGATTTTTAATGTCTCAAAGTTTGATAAAAATGGAAATTGTATTTATTGTAAGTAATTTTGAAGAAAATGCCTTTAGATTTCTATAGTTAATCTATTGTTGTAATTCCTGGTTTTATAGAAATTACATCATTAAATAATCCCTATAAAGCCCTCATAGTAGATTTCATCTCTATCCTTTTTGTTTTTCAAATATATATTTCAAGTATTATGGGAAATAAATTTTTTTCAGCATATGGTTATGGGAGGAATTTTGAAATAAGATTCTTTATCTTTGTTTTCTTCCCATTGCTCATAGAGCTAGATGAGGAGGGTTATTGACACCACTGGATAAAAAAAAAAAATTATCTTGCTCATTCAGAAGTTTTGCCTGTTAAGCTGGCACAGTTTGGCCTATTTTTACCTGGTATTCTTTCAGCAAACATATTTCTAGGTTAGGTTTGTGAACACTTCATTCTTCTGTTTTTTTTTTTAATTGTTGTTTTTGGCATTTTAAAATTATTTTTATTCTATTTTATTTTATTTATTTATTTTTTTGAGACGGAGTTTCACTCTGTTGCCCAGGGTGAAGTGCAGTGGTGTGATCTCGGCTCACTGCAACCTCCATCTCCCAGGTTCAAGTGATTCTCCCACCTTGGCCTCCTGAGTAGTTGGGATTACAGGCACACACTACCATGCTTGGCTAATTTTTGTATTTTTAGTAGAGACGAGGTTTCACTATGTTGGTCAGGCTGGTCTGGTCTCGAACTCCTGACCTCAAGTGATCTGCCCACCTCAGCTCTTTTTGACATTTTCTCCAGTGACTTCCTTTACATGTGTATCTCGGGCTAGGATGTCTCTGTTATTTTGTACCGCTTTCCTGTGATTTGCTGTGATGGCCTGCTGGTCCCAATTGGCAGCCACCTCCTCAGAACATGGGGTTCCTGCAGCATTCAGGGAACACACAATAATCGAAGGCTTGTTTGCTGCCTGAATCAAGAGAGAGGCCTGGATAGATTAGGAAGTCTCTTGAGAGGTGTTAACATTCACATCTCAGCTCCCCTGGGAAAAAAGTAGGAATGGTGAGTGAGGTTCATTCACGGGCAGTGTGGTTTACACGTGTGCATTGAGTAGGACCATCCACCATGGTCTAGCAAGTCCTCTTCTCTACAGTTTACTGGGAAAAATAACACTTCTAATTTAAATTTATGTTACTCCAAACATGCATCATGCTCAATAGGAATAAACACCATTTCTCTCAAGCCTCACACAAAATAGTCTCATCTGGTGATGGAGAGAAATGGTGATACATACACATTTTTGTATAGATAAGGCACTTTTTCTGAATTTTCACAGATCATGCATAAGTTTTTCTCTTGTTAGACTCCCTGAATTTGATTGAAATAATAGAACAATAAAAATTATATACATCACTGTATCTTTCAGTGACTCAGTGGCAAGAACCTTGCTGGGATGGTTGAACGGATAGATAGGTGGATAAATGGATGGAAGGACAGGTGGAAGGATGGGTGGATAGGTGGACAGATGGGTGGTTGGATGAATGGATGGATGGATGGATGAGTGGCTGGATGGATGGATGCATGAATGGAAAGATGGATGAGTGGATGGATAGATGGATGGATGGATGAGTGGATGGGTGGTTGGATGAGAAGATGGATGAAGAATGGGTGAGTGGATGGATGGATAGATGGATGGATGGATGGGTGAGTGGATGGATGGATGGATGGATAGATGAGTGGATGGATGGGTGGATGGGTGGGTGGGTAGGTGGATGGGTGAGAAAATGGATGGGTGCATGGTTGAGTATGTGGGTGGGTGGGTGAATGAATAGATGAGTGGGTGGGTGGCTAGGGAGCTAACTTAGAGTCTTGCCTTTAGTAACACTCACATTGTCATTTAATACTTTTTAGTCATGGTTTCATCAAGATTTTCTTCATTTTTAGAAGTAATCCTTATATACAATCCTGAGAAACAAACAAGTAATGGAAATATGAAAGTACTTTAAGAAGTTAAGTGTAATATAAGAAGTAGCCAGATATTTTGTTGTTTGACTCTGGAACTTTGAAATGGAGTCGCTTCATACTCTCTGGCGTACAGGACGGTTATTTTCCAGACTGAAAATTCTCAAACCCAGTCGTGCAAATGATTCTTCCTGCAGTTGTGAAGTTTGGAAGCTTCTTTATCTATTTTCCATGCAATCCACTCTGGCAGGCAATTGTTCAGGTGGTAATGGAAAGGTAAGCAGTTTATTGCAGACGGCAGTTAGCAAGCAGTCAGAGAGCTTGAAGCTTATCCTCGCCATGGAACATGAGTAGTGACCCTGCAGATGTCCTAACGGATTTCGGTGGAGCCATTTCAGGGATCAGTGGCAGTTCCATTACTGTTTTCATGGTTAATCAATGGAGCACACACTGTGACATACCCTGCTTCCCAGACACAGAGCTGCATCCTGACTGCAGAGGGGTTTGCTCTCGAGGGAAGGTGGGTCTGAAAACTGACAGGAAAAAGAGCAACAGTGCTTAGTACATTTTCTCCTGCCACAGCAAAGGAAAGCTACGGCTCAGCATGTTTTACTTCAGTACTCAGGGAAGATTAAAATGAAATTGATGATACGGTTGACAATAAATGGTACTGTGCTTGGGTGTGGCTGAACAATGACTATGTCATATTTGAAAATTTTAAAAAAGCTTGTTTTAAAGAATAAAAATCAGTAAAACCAAAAGCAAGGCACATCTTCAGCATTCCTAAAAGTGTTTTTTAAATGTTCTTTGTGTTTTTTCCTCTTTTATTGTCTTAGAATGCAGATCTTCGGTGTATACAACAAGAAAAATATTACTACTTTTACAAGAATCAACATGCAGAATTTATCTTATATTCTAAGTCTTTCCATTTCAATTACTGTACCATTTGCTGTGAAGAATCAAACGCAATTGCTCATTAGGTAGAGAATATGCCATGTTACTACAAAATAATGAGACTTTCTGTACAATTTGCTTCTTTAAATTCTTAACTTGCTTTCTAGCCTAATATAAAATAATACTAGACAACAACATTTTCTGTCTTTCTTTATGCATATTTTTTGTATTAATTTCAGTCTAATTTTTTTCTTTAGTTTTGCTTCTTGATTTCTCTTGTACTGAAACTTATCTGACTCAGGGATGATATTTTGATGACAAAGCCAGGACAGACCTGTTCCTGAGACTCTCAGCAAAAAGAGTATATACATTTACTTTCTTAATGTCGTCATCTTATGCAATTGGGAGATTATTCACTTTCTGTTTAAATAGGTGGCATGTGCAGTGTGTGTGTGTGTGTGTGTGTGTGCCATGAGAAATAAACTAACAACTTAAAACCTGTACTGTGTGCCTCACACTGTGCTATAGATGTGTGTACATTATTCTATATGATTCTCGAAAGAATCCTATCAGGTGGTATTGCTATGACACGCATTTTCCAGGTTAGAGAATCGAGACACAGGAGAGTAAAGTTATTTACCCATGCAGCTAGAAACGTGAAGCTCTAAGCTGGACCTTTGAGCACAAACTTTTCAGCTGTGCTGGTCTCTTTTGGGCAATCACTGAACTCCAGACCTCCACATTCAGAATGAGGTTTGCCGATTCTCAAACAGGTGAGATCAAATTAAACTCATAGCATCAGCCCTAGACAAGACAAAAGAACACCTATGCCCTGATCATTTAAAACAGAGGTTGGCAAACATTTTTGGAAAGGGCCAGATCCTAAATATTTCAGCCTTTGCTGGCCATAGCATCTTCCTCAACACTAGTCAGCTCTGTCCTTGTGGTGTCAAAGCAGACAGAGAGCCAGATTTGGGCCATGGGAATCAGTTTGCCAACCCTGTTCAAAACATCTGTTGGTATCATCAGAGATTGTGGCGACGTCACAGACTTTTAATATTATTTCTAAAGCAATGATCTGATTTATGGGATATTTTGAAATACGAATTAGTATCAAGATATTATAATAGAACATAATGGGGTGTAGAAAGGTGGAAGTGAATTTAGAGTATTAGAAATTAAAACAGAGTCTGACAGAGGATAGTAGAAATGAGAACGAAGAAAAGAGATCCTATTATTCTAAACCTCTTAGTTTCCAGAAGAGGAAGTTCAGCTCCCCCTTCGGAAATCAGTGACAGAAATGTGACCAGACCTCTGACCGAAATTCCAGATTGGGATTTTTTCCATAACTTGATGCGATTTCTGTTTCCCATGTTGCATCTGGACACACAGAGTTGTGTCTGCTTGGGGTCTAGGTGTTAAGAAATGTGGGACTTGGAACTGATAAAAATGTCTAAATCTTTGTACTATTATTACTTCTTGTGTTGTCCTCTTCCAAACGTTCTTTGACTAAGAGCTCATCGTCATCTACAGAACTTAGGATATGCACTGGGGTGAGGCTCAGGGCTCACACCTGCCATCCCAGCACATTGGAGGCAGAGGCAGGTGGACTGTTTGAATTCAAGGCCAGCCTCAGCAAGGCAAGACGTTGTCTCTACGAAAAAACACACAAAAAAATGGCCAGGCGCAGTGACTCATGCCTGTAATTCTAGCACTTTGGGAGGCCAAGGCAGTTGGATCACCTAAGGTCAGGAGTTCGAGACCAGCCTGGCCAACATGGTGAAACCCAGATTGTACTAAAAATACAAAAATTAGCCACGCGTGGTGATGCATTCCTGTAATCCAAGCTACTCGGGAGGCTGAAGAAGGAGAATTGCTTGAACCCAAGAGACGGAGCTGCAGTGAGCCAAGACCTTGCCATTGCCCTCAAGCCTGGGCATGACAGAGCGAGATTCCACCTCAAATAAAAAAAAAAGAAAAAGAAAAAGAAAAAGAAAAACACACAAAAATTAGCCAAGCATGGTAGTGCACACCTGTACTCCCAGCTACTCAGGGAGGCTGAGGTGGCAGGATCACCTGAGCCTGGCAGATGGAGGCTGCAATGAGCTCTGATTGCGCCATTGCACTCTGGCCTGGGTGACAGAACAAGACCCTGTCTCAAGAAAAACAAACGGAACCAAAAAGAACATGCGTTGCTATCTGCTCTTTTACTTCACTCATTCCATCATGCCCGAGCGGAAGACTCTGGGCGAGACACGGAGCTGTTGGAACGAGGATCCAGCTGGAGGATCTTGACAGAGTCCTGTGACTGAGTGACAGATGGCGAGACAGTATTGATCCCTGTCATCCACAAGGGCTTTGCCTCCTGTGGGCAGCTTGCTTAGATGATTGTCCTCGTAGAGAGAAGGGCTCCTGAGACCAATTGACCACAGGGAACAGAAGGATGGGGAGGACCCATCAATCTGCTCATTCACTGCTCACTTCTTCAGTAATTTTTTTTTATTATATCTGCATGTGTGAATAAAAGTTTCAATTTAAGTAATAAAAATCAAAGAGAAAGAGCTCAGCAGGGATTCCTACTAACTTCTCAGCAAGAAATCCAGAAACCGAAGACAACACGCCAGGACCCCCCGAGTTAAAGACACTGTAAGCTTTGTAGCATCTCGGGTTTTCTATTTCTGTGCCATATTTAATATTATTTCTAAAGCAATGATCTGATTTATGGGATATTTTGAAATATGAATTAGTATCAAGAAATTATAGTGGAACATAATGGGGCCACATTCACTAATGCTAAAGCCTTGAAGTAAAAAGCATCACATGTATTGTGTCTGTTTCCCAGAGTTAGATCGGGGGCTAGGTCAGGGTAACATTGCTGCTATTGCAGATGAGACACCGTTATCTTTTGCAAATACATAATTATTTACACTTTTTAAAGTGTTTTCTATATATTGCACATTATTTATATTTAATTAAGAAGTAACACTATCAGGTAAGCAAGGAATGGTTACCCATTTAAAGAACAAATATATTGAGATTTGGAAAAGAATTCAGATTTGTGAATTGGTGGCTCATGGTCTGAATTAAACTCATGAATGTGATTGATTTGGACTGAAGATAGATGAGTGGTTGTTTTTTTTCCTGTAGGTTTTCCTTTTATTTTTTAAGTTAATTAATATACTTTTAAAAAGGTCTAATATCCAGCATTTATAAGGGACTTAAACAAATTTATAAGAGAAAAACAAGCACCCCTATTAAAAAAGTGGGCAAAGGACAAGAAAAGACACTTTTCAAAACAAGACACTCATGCAGCCAACAAACATATTAAGTAAGAAAGCTCAATATCACTGATCATTGGAGAAATGCAAATCAAAACCACAATGAGATACCATCTCACACTAATCAGACTGGCTACTAATAAAAAGTCATAAAATAACAGATAGTGGCAAGGTTACAGAGAAAAGGGAACATTTATACACTGTTGGTTGGGGAGTAAATTAATTAAA
Source organism: Rhinopithecus roxellana (assembly GCF_007565055.1). Classification (NCBI taxonomy): domain Eukaryota; kingdom Metazoa; phylum Chordata; class Mammalia; order Primates; family Cercopithecidae; genus Rhinopithecus; species Rhinopithecus roxellana. The sequence goes on from NC_044559.1 coordinate 28,868,136, forward strand.
TCACTGTAGAAAACAGTATAGCGATTCCTCAAAGAGCTAAAAGGTGAGCTACCATTCAACCCAGCAATCCCATTACTGGCTATATATCCAGAGAAATAGAAATCATTCTGCTATAAAGACACATGCACATGAATGCTCATTGCAGCACCATTCACAAGAGCAAAGACATGAAATCAGCCTAAATGCCCATCAATGGCAGACTGGATAAAGAAAATGTGGTACAGATACACCATGGAATACTATGCAGCCATGAAAAAGAATGAGATCCTGACTTTTGTGGGGACATGGATGGAGCTAGAAACCATCATCCTTAGCAAACTAATTCAGAAACAGAAAACCAATTACCACATGCTCTCACTTATAAGTGGGAGCTAAATAATGAGAACTCCTGAACATAAAGAAGGAAACAACAGACATTGGGTTCTACTTGAGGGCGGAAGAAGAGAGATGAGCGGAAAAGATAACTTTTTCACTTTTTAACTGTTCTTCCAATTCCCACTTATAGGTGACCAGCATTATAAGGATTTACCATAGACTACATTCAGACAAGTGTGTATGGGCTAAATCTACATGGACATGCATGTTTCCTGTTTTGCAATATATATTATAAATGATTTCTATGAGTACATATGGCACTATCACATTCTTATCATATACAGTTGCTATGATGTTTTGTTTAACCAACAACTTGTTTCTCATCCTCTCTTAAAGCAGAGTAAGGTGGCTCTGGGTAAGTCTATTGTGAGTTTAAGTCAAAACTTAAATCTCACTTTGTAGTCTTGGATTTGCAGTCTTTAAGTCTGAACTGTATTTTCATACTTTAAATTTGAATTCGCACGTCTTCCACACCTGGTTCCCCAATCCTTGCCACTTTCCAGTGGATTACACCAGAATGGCATCTTCTCTAACCTCATCTCAAAGGAATGTGCAACCTCTGGTTGAGTTTCACACCAACAATAAACAGTGCAGAAGTTACTCCAAACTCGATCTTTGACTCTAAATTGCTCTTTTTCTAATGAATGCTACCATTGATATTCTCCCAACGGGGGAAAAAACCAACTCTGTTTTTGTGTGGCTAAGTGAAGACTACCCTTCATTCCAAATCAAAATCATGTGTTCCTAATGTCAAAACTGTGTATCCTTCCTACCTAACTGTCTCTCCTAAATTTTTGTATGTATTCACTCATTACGATTTTAAATACACATTTTTTACCTTTGATCAGGTGATCAACATTATTGTCATAGGCAGTACTAGCAGTTGGTAAAAGGCAGACTTACAATCACTTCATTTTTCTTCTATGCAGCAGAGACTCATAAAGAACTTCTACACGGTTAATTACTGACACTGAGGGAAAAGAGTTTTTATGATTTTCACCATAAGTAAGATCTCAAGTTGGAGGGATGTGTACAGTTCATTACAGAAGCTACCTAGGTATGTCTAGATTAAAGTATAATGTTGCATATGTATTTCATAAAGTATCCATGAGCAGAGTGACCTCATGTCAATGATATGTAATACAATTCGAAAATATTACTTGTGTTTATATCTGCTCACAGTGAAAATGCTGAATGTTTTAAAATTTTTCAAGAATTTTCTTGCCTTTGTGTGGCAATAAAATTACAAATTGATGCTATGAATCTTTGAACTACCAACCAAAATCTGTCTCAAATCGATTACAGCTAGAATGGATGAGAAAAGCTGGAATCGTTTTTGTGATTCCTAGAAAACTCCTTTTGAAATGAAACAGCATGCCATTGAGAAAATACTTGTCTTTTAACTGTGTCTACATTTCTCCTATGTGTAAACTGAATAATTTATCAATTCATTGGTGTTTTTCCCATGTTTATTGAGATCCTCTCACATGGCCATTCCCGAGGGCTCTATTGCCTTGAATTCAACAATAAAGTGCATTTAAAAATATACATATTGCATTTATATCCATAGGATGTCATGTGCATTAGTTTTTAAATGTAAAATGCATAAAAGTAGAGAAGAACCTTAAAAAAATCTGTCATTCTACCACCCAGAGATAACTATTAGCAATTAATTTTTATACATATATTTATATACTCTCCATATAAAGAGGGACTGGATTGTGTGATGGGGATAAATTCTCCTTGAAATGTCAGTGACTTCACACTGTGCTGGGTCAGTGCTTCTCCCTCCCAGAGTGCTCTGGGATTTCCCATAGTGCTGCTCTCTGGAGGCAACCTGGGGATCCAGGCTGCTTCCTTCCTGACCTTCTGCCACCTCCACCTGCAGCCTCTGACAGCAACAGTGGAATGGAAGCAGCAATGAGATTCCCATTCTGTTCCTTCAGTTCTCAGCTTGCTGGCTGGCACTATCCCAACTCTATCTTTGTGCAAAAGGACTAGGGCCTGCTGGTGGGTACATGGCTACTGAGTGAGCGCTCAATCTGCCACGTTCCAAAAATAATTGGTTTTTAACAAAACTGGCTTTGTGACCTATGTGGTTTTTATAAATAAATGCACATATGTATTAACCCATTTGAAAATAGCATCCTATTTTAAGGTACAATTCCCTATTTCACTATTTGACTTACTCAGTTCCCCATTTCATTCCCCTATTTTAATATAATAAAAAGTATTTCTTGATCTACTTAATAATTGTACATATTTATGGGGTGCAGGTGACATTTTGATGAATGTATTCAATGTGTAATGATTAAATCAGGGTGTCTAGACATCCATCACTTCAAACATTTATCATTTCTTTGTGTTCTGAACATTTTAAATCTTCTAGCTATTGTGAAATATGCAATAAGTTATTATTAGCTATTGTCACCTTACAGTGCTGTCAAACACTAGAACTTACTCCTTCTGTCTGACTGCATGAATAAACAGCTTTTTGATGAACTTTTCTTTGTATAAGTTGCTTTACACACTTTTGAATGTTTTTCTTAGGAACATTTCGTAGAAGTGTAACTACTAGGTGAGTCAAATCTCATTGGATTCTCAACGAAAGCCTCTTGGTGGCATTTGGGGCATTTCTACCCATTGTCCTGAGGGCATGGCTTACTCAAGTTCATTTGGACACCGTTCTCTGGCAACCCTTCCGGGATTTTGGCATAATTTGGTTGAATCACTGACATTCCCTCGATTACCAAGTTACACACATCTACATAAGGTAATTGAGAAATGCATTGTTAGAGAAAGATGTTTTCTTTCTTTCATGGTTTCCATGGGGAAGAATTCCCCTAAAATCTCCCCTAGAAGCAAAGAAATCATCTCTATTTGAACTTACCCTGCTGGTAAATTTGGAAAGAACATCCGTGTTTCCTAAACTTGTCCAATTTTGGTAAATTTTCACTCTATTAACTATCCTTTGCTATTCAGTTCGAATGCTCTATCTTTTGGTTCTTGGCTCAGTGACGCTGTTTCGCCTTTTGGACCTGAGCCTTCTCGGCTGCAAATCTCACCTCGAGCTGTGCTGGGAATGTCCCTGCAACTCTTCCTGCCCTGCCTTACAGCAGCCTGTGTGGACGACACCAAAGGGACACGCTTCTCTGAGGGAGCACCAGAGAATCGAAGCAGCCCTGCCTCTTCTTGATGATCCTACCTTGTCAGTTTCCCCAAGAAAGAGCATTCCTGTGTCCACGCTGCGCGACGAGGGTGACTCGGCATGGAAAGGGGATGCAACTGGAGGATTTAAGAGTTAACACAGCAGTAAGATTCCAGACTGGTCTCACTGATCCCATAGGTTTGTAAGTACTGGGTTTGTGTGGGATGAGGATTTTAAGGCAGGGTCTGAATTAGTGGAAACTTTGATGATGAGTTATCCCCTCCGAGTGATAGCTCGGGAAAGGGTGGCTGGTGTGTGGAGTGCACTGGCTCTGGCCAGAGCTGCTGCTCAAACCTTCACACCCCAAGTCAGGGTAGAACTGCAGGCCACCCCAGGAGCCATGTCCCTGGTTCTCACCCTCACTGAATATGATGATCATCAGAGAAGTGGAAGTAGAGTCTCAGGGCACGGGCAGGGGCATCAGTGTTTTCACTGAATATTACAATCATCAGATAAAGAAAGTGGAGTCTCAGGGCAGGGCCAGGGCGTCAGTGTTTTCCGCACACCCCATTTATCTCCAGTGTGTGTTGAGCTCAAGATCTCAGGTTTGACTTGACAGGGGATCCCAACAGGGAGGGGCGAGCCGGTGGGGCTGACCTTCCTGGTTCACTCCCCAGAGCTGTCCCCCCCAGCTTCTCACCTTCTCTTCCGACCAGCTTTCTTCACTGATTTGTGCAAGCCTGTGAGGACAGCTCCGCTCTGCCCCATGTCATGATATGCCCTTGGGAGGCAAACTGCAGGCAAAATGCATCCCCAGTTCCCAGGCCTGAAGTCACGTCCCTGCCCCTCTCTAGCCTCAGAGCTGTGTGTAGAATCCTGAAACTGCACTTGGTTTTTGGCTCTGTGCCCAGTTCCTTAAGCCAGTGGCCTCTGCCTGGTATTGCAGACCCTGTGTTGGTGGATCCACCTGTCCTCTAACTGGCCCACCCAGCTCCCAGCTAACAGGAAGACAGAGGACCCAAGGTGCGATGCAGGCCCCTTGCAACCCCTGAGCTCACGGCCCACCCTTCTCCACCGGCTCTGTGTCCTGGGGGCCCATCTCTGTGGATGGGCATCCGGCTTGAGCTGGACCATGGGAGAGCAGCGGTCAGCAGAGTCAGGCCACTGCCCTCCCACGAAGCCTGTGGCTGTGCCAGTGCCCTCCAGCTGCAGGCCTCCCTCCCCCAGGTCCTGGTAGCTGCCTTCTTCCCCTCCTCTCATGGGTCTCAGCTCCTCATGGCCTTGGATATTTACTAGTCCTGGTTTTCTGCATCATCCATGTTTTCCTAAACTTGTCCAATTTTGGTAAATTTTCACTCTATTAACTATCCTTTGCTATTCAGTTCGAATGCTCTATCTTTTCCTGCCAGGACTCGTCTGCTACACATGTGTAAATCGATTTGTAAACTCAAAGTGGGAAGGGAAGATGAGGAGGCAGCGTTAGTATTGCCCCGTGCCCTGAAATCAGCATGCACCTGATTAACCATGTGTTTGGACTGGAAGCTTTCAACAGAAGAAAACATGTACACTTGCTTTCCGTCTTTTATGTTTCAAAATTGCTTCTTGGCTAAGTGGCAAGTGCTTTTCCTCCCACTGTAAGATGGGGCCATTAAACATTTTTCATTAACAAAGTTATATAAAGTACGTCAAGTAATTCAAAGAGACTATGAATAGCGCTATACGTGGGAACTCTGCTTTACATTAATCTGGTATTTTGTTCTTTCATTGAAAGAAGTTTATTGTTCACTCAAATTGTTAGAATAATAACACCTAAAACCTATTTATTTGGCCCTGCTAGGTTCTTAGATGTGGATAAGCCTCACTAGTCAGTGTTTCTCAACCCGTGTTAATATGAAAGAAAATCAAATTTATCAGAATTGTTTAAATATATAATGTGTATTGAAATATTTCCCTAGTATTTTAACATAATAGTTAGAAAACTGTATCCAATTTAGAAAATAAAATAGTATTGATATAATGGTATGATGACATTTTTGGAAAACATGAAGACAGATTGTGTTGTTTTAAATCACTTATTAATCTTTATGATCACACTGAACTCAGGAATAATGGTCTGACAGTATAACTGTCCGATGTTTGAGTGTGGGTACCTATAATAGAAGAATAAATGTAATCATCTCTCTAAGATTGTTTGCCAGACATAGGAGATGCACTTTGTAAACTGTTCTATGAGTGCTAGGTCTTTTATATCTACTTGACTTATTGGAGTGGGCTTATGCAGTAAGCATTCAAGTAAGTACCAAAATAAATTGGTGACAACAGACACAGCTTTAATCTCTCTGAATTATGAATTAGAGATCTATGGCAGAAGACAGTATGAAATAAACTCAAGCAGCATACTCCCTTCAAAATCTGGAAGATGGTGGTCCTGAAAATACATACGGTAGGAAGATTTTCTTCTGAGAAAATCCACGTATTATTAGGCATATAGAATTGGATAACAGAATATATTAGTAAACTCAATAAATGCTTTAGAAATAGTTTATTATTTCCTTCTTTAAACTTAGAAAACATCATACAAAATACTATGAACACAGTGACGTAATAATTGGCACAATTTAATTAACTTCAGCTTACCTCCCACCCGTCCTCACAGTTCCTGGACACTGGACTTTATGTCTATCTTTGTCACCACTGTGCACTCGATGCTCAGCAGCGCTGGTGAATCATGCAAGTGGTTAATACATGTGCGTTGGGCCAGGCACTGGGGCTCACACCTCTAATCCCAGCACTTTGGGAGGCCGAAGGGGGTGAATCAGCTGAGGTCCAGGAGTTCAAGACCAGCCTGGCCAACATGGAGAAACCCCGTCTCTACTAAAATACAAAACATTAGCATGGCATGGTGGTGGGGCACTGTAATCCCAGCTACTGGGAGGCTGAGACCAGAGAATCGCTTGAGCCAAGGAGGCGAAGGTTGCAGGTGCTCCAAGATCACGCCACTGCACTCCAGCCTGAGGAGAGAAAGAGACACTGTCTCAAAAAAAAAAAAGTGCCTTGGAAGGGTGTTCCAGTGTTATGCATTTTCCTCCTCCAGGGTGAGAGACAGTACTCCACGAGGCTCTTGTGTTTCTGCATGTTTTGCAAAGGCACTGACTTCCGTTTGGTCTGTACCATCTTTTCAAGGATGACTGTTTAGTAAACAGTTTTGGAAAATGGTGATAGTGTCTGCTTCTGGAGGAAAGTGAAGCTTACATACTGTGCAGCCAAATAAAGTCTCCATCTGGAGCAAAGGCTAGCCATGTTTACTGCTCATGGTAAAAGGTTGGGGGTCCCTCAACTTGGGACTTCTCTACAGTGAGACAATCTGATGTGCGTACAAATGTCCTCTGGCCCCCTTCTACTCTCCTTGTGGGAACCGGGTTCAGGGAACTAACATTAAAACTAATGCTGATGCTCTGCCACAGGCCATTGCTGTGAACAACAAATTGTCCTTTATCTCTAACCCAGGACTCTCATTCCTGTCTTTTTGCCAGCATCCATGAAACTGTAGCAAGCTAATTTATTATCTTTCAGGTAGGGTACAGTCTCAGACTCTTCTCAGTTCTCATCATATCACAGTTGATGAAGGACACTGGAAATTCTATTTTATAGCAGGAAATATATGCAAAATAGAGTGTCCTGTTCAAATATTCATTGTCTTCTAATTTTGTAATTACTGCTAGTCCTTACTTCTCAAGCCTTCTTAAGTTTCTACTATGGGAGCCTCAGCTCTCTTTTATGACGACTTGGACTGAGGTCTACCATCTTGGTGTCATCTCCAGTCTATGACATCATTGCTTTCCTTTTCTCTTTTCCTCCTCCTCCTCCTCCTCCTCCTCCTCCTCCTCCTCCTCCTCTTCTTCTTCTTCTTCTTCTTCTCTTCTTCCTCTTCTTCTTCCTCTTCTTCTTCTTCTTCCTCTTCTTCTTCTTCTTCTTCCTCTTCTTCTTCCTCTTCCTCTTCCTGTTCTTCCCCTTCCCCTTCCTCTTTCTCTCCTTCTCCTTCTCCTCCTCTTCCTTCTCCTCCTCCTCCTCCTCCTTCTTTTTCTTCTCCTTCTTCTCCTCCTCCTCCTCCTCCTCCTCCTCCTCCTCCTCCTCCTCCTCCTCCTCCTCCTCCTCCTCCTCCTCCTCTTCTTCTCTTCTTCTTCTTTTCTTCTTCTTCTTCTTCTTCTTCTTCTTCTTTCTTCTTCCTCTTCCTCTTCCTCTTTTTCTTCTTCTTCTCAAAGACAGACTCTCACTCTATTGCCCAGACTGGAGTGCAGTGATGCCATCACAGCTCACTGCAGCCTTGAATTGGACTCAATTGCCTCTGCTGCCTCAGCCTCCCGAGTAGCTCGAACCACAGGCATGTTCCACCTGCCCCACTAATTTATACATTGTTTGTAGAGTCTGGGTCTTCTTCTTTGCCCAGGCTAGTATCAAACTCCTGTGCTCAAGCGATCCTTGTGCCTTGGCCTTATAAAGTGCTGGGATTACGGTGTAAGCCACCACACTCAGCTAGGTGAAAAACTTTAGCGTTTAGTTATAATATTTAAGAAAAAAATTCAATGTCCTGATAAATGCACAAGTTCAGTGGACAGCTGACTCAGCAACTCTGTCATTTCAGAGTTCATTTGGAGCATTGGTGTGGTCTACAGTATTTCACATTATTCTGGTTTAGGCTATGTGGCTAAGTGTAAGATTCAGAGAAATTTAAACTCATGAAGAATTTAGGATAGGATACAGGTCGAGGGGCAAGCCTTTTCATATACTCCAGCTTTAAATTAGGTGCAGAATCAATGAGATGCTAACAGAAATCCCCTGAACACAATTCCAAGTCAGATCTTACATTTTCCTTCAAAAAAAAAAATCTGGAAATTGCCTTTCTAGACAATTCAGTGAAGGAAATATAGTGATGTTACAGGGTCCTCTTGTTTCCAACATTTCCAGAAAACTGAGACCTGATCTCATCGGACTGGGATCTCCTCCAGGCAGCAGAGAGAAATAGCAGCAGGCAAGGACTGGGAAGGATTCGGAATCTTCTCCAGACCTTGCCCCTGTGTGTTCAGGTGAAGGGAAGGCAGGATATCTTTGGCGGCTGTGGTAAGCCATTCTTGTGCTGCTGTAAAAGAGTATCTAACACTGGGTAATTCATAAAGAAAAGAAGTTTAATTGCCTAATTTTTGCAGGTTGTAAAGGAAGCATGGAGGCAACACCTGCTCAGCTTCTGGGGATGCCGCAGAGAGTGTAAAATCATGACTGACGGTAAAGCGGGAGCTGATGTCCCACAAGGGGAGAGCCAGGAGTGGGAGACAGAGAAGGGGAGGTGCCACACATTTTCAAAGGACCAGATCTCATGAGAACTCACTGCTGTGAGGACAGCACCAAGCCAGGTATGTCTGTCCCCATGACTGGAAGGCCTCCCACCAGGCCCCACCTCCAGCACTGAGGATGACAGTTCCACATGAGATTTAGAAGAGACAACATACAAACTTTCTCAGTGGCTTTTAAAAATTAACAAAATTGAAATTTAAAATCCCATGGAGTCTTTCCTTGTTTTTCTTGAATTTCTATTTTCCCAGCTCTGATCCACGGAATGCAAGAGAGTACACATTAAAAAAAGGCTTCTCTCTAAGACATTTTAATAAAAGTTTCAAGAAGAGAGGAAAAAGAGAAGGATACACAAGGCCTTCTGGTTGCAGAAACAAGCACACACAAATCTTACACTGATTCGTACAAAGCTTACTCAGGTTGGAAGGTGAGATAAAAGGCACTCTTCACTTTGGGTTCAGGGAACTGAGCCTGGTTCAAGCCCAGGACTTGGCCCCTTTCCTCCAGGTCACAGAGGAGCAGGTCTCAGGAGAAGGCAGTGAGTACCCACTGTCTTTGGAGCTGTGGAGTGCAGACGTCTGGGGCTGTGGAGACTTTAGCTTTTACATTTGTCGGCACAGACTTGGGTCAAGACACAGAAATGCGCTTTGCCTCATCTAATGCTTAGAAGGCTCTTCCACACGCTGCTGAGATTACACAGGGATTTCATACAAAACCTCTGGGCTTGCCTTGTCATTCACATTTTTCTCCATAGTGTTTGTACTCCAAGTAGCAGTTT